>NW_024581066.1:3806067-3880770 GCF_017639235.1 Corvus kubaryi | reverse complement strand
GCGGGGCGGGGGCGCCCGTGGCCTAGCCCCGGCGGCGGGGCGGGAGCGGGGCGGAGGGGCGGGGGTCGCCCCGCCGGGGGTGCGGGGCCGGGGTGGGGAAGGGCGGGGCGGGGGCGTTTCGGCGGGGAGAGGTTATGTAACGGGGAAGGGGGGGCGGCAGGGGCAGGGCAGGGCGTGCGCCCCGGGGGCGCTGGGTGCGCGGGGCCGGCGGTTCCCACGCGGCGGCGGCCCCTCCCCGCGTCCCCCTCTCCGTGTCCGTGCGGCGGGCGCCAGTGCCGGGACTAGCGCGGGATTTTATCCGCTGGGAACTTCTGTGCGTGTGCGCGAGCGTGTCCGTGTGTGTGCGTGTGCGCCCGTGCAGCCCCTGCGCTAAGAATAGCTCCGCGCCCGCCGGGCCGCCGGTGGCAGCGCCTCGCACAAGGGATGATGCTGCTGCTGCTGCTGCCGCCGTCGCCGGCTCTGGCTGCAAGTAAACAAACCGGCCCCCCCGCTCGCCCCCGCCCGCCCCGGCCATCATGGAGGCTGCGGCCCACATGCAAAAGTTGATGCGCAGCCGGCTGCCCCGGGTGACCGGCGGCTGCCCCGGGCCGGGCCTGCGGCGGGGTCTGCCCGGGCGGGGTCCCGGCAGGTGCCGCCGCGGGGCGGGGAAGGCCGGGCGTGCCCGCGCTGCCCCGCCGGGGTGCCTGTGCGGGGACCCCCCGCCCCCAGAACGGTGCGAGCGGCGGGGGGCCCTGCCTGGCAGGGGGTCAGCGCGACGCCCCTCGGCAGCGAGATCGCACCGCTATATATTGTAGTTTAAATGCAAATGATCGTGATGTAACGAGCACTACCGGGCTTATAGGCTGCGGGGTTGCTTTGTATGGGCACTGCTTCTTAGTTTACTTCTGGATGGGAATCCAAGAGGCGTGAAATAGCCAGGACTGTTTCACGTTCTCCCATGATACGTTGATTAAACGTAAAAAAAAGAAATCTTATTTCCCTGCAGCTTAAAAGGATAAACAATTTAATCTCTCTTGACCATTATTCGAATTTTTTTTTTTTCTTTAATTACTACCACTAGTTATTAGTTGACTGGCTCCTTGTATATGTCTCATATATCTCATACATCATCTCATAATTTATATAAAAATGTGTCCCAGTCTCTGATTTAAGAGTTTTATTACAAAAATTATGATGTGCCTGATACCTGCACTGCCAACTTTTTTCGGTACTGAAGAAACATAGAGCAGTCTCTTCTGCTAATGTTTGTTTAGATCTTGCTAAAACTTTACTAACAGGCAAACATGGTTCCCCGCACTTTGCACGTAGATGTCTTTATTTCTCAAAGCAAGAAGCATGCAGATAAGTAGACTTTAACTCATGCCAGGTAACATTTTAAGCATATTTCTGTTAGCTGCTCTATAGGCAAGATCTGCTTGTTTACAGTAATATGGAAAGAGTGTACATGAGGTAGAGAAGGAAGCTTATTTTGTAAAAGTAAGCATATTAAGTTTGTAGGACTGTTTGGTTTTGGTTTTTAATTTTTTTTTTTTTTTTTGGTAGGAACCTATAAATCGACCCCAATATCTTTAATTGGATTGGATTACTAATTGTAGTCCTTGTGGATATATTTTGGTTGGATGCAACCAGTAAGTCAAGTTCAAATAAGGGCCGAAGAAAAACTTCAGGGATAAGATGTCTCTGTTTCCTAGAAGGTTACATGTATTGTTTGAATAGCTCATTTTTTTAGTCTGATGTGAGTGTATGGTGTGTGTGTATACACAGATAGTATTAACAAGACCGTCTTGTTTAAGGCAGTTTTTTCTATGGTGCATTACTCTAACTAGGTTTGAATGGATTCAGTAGTCAGTTTCATAAATTGGTTTACAGGAAGTAGTATTTGAGTGTTTTACTCACTCATTTGTTCTGCATTTTGGGGGCAGGTGATGTGTTTTTAAGCAAAATTCTGCAATTCTAGGGGAAGTAGGTGAGAATTCAGACAGGTACTAGTTTTACCTTGGCCCCAGTTGAAGTAGATACAGTTATAAGGCTTGGATAGCATTAATATGCACTAGAAATTTTTGACTTTTTGATACTGTAACAAATGCTTTGTGAAAGGGAGAATACTCTGGTGTGGTTTTTAAGCTTGACTCAAAACCACTTACTAGAGCTCTGCAGTTGTTTGTAATGCAAGCTTGTGTTTGCAAGATACTAACCAGAAACCGTATCTTGACTTCCTACTGCATTTTGCAACAGCATGTATCTGTAGTTTCTATTATAACCAAAAGATCCTTCAGATTACATGGAATTTGCCTAACACCAAGTGATTGTGTGTTCTTTCACATTTTCCCAGTTTAAGGAGACCTATTGAATAATAATTTCTACTCCCAAGCAGTATTATTTGCTAAATAACTTTTAAATACTCAATTGTTTTGGAAGTTATGAACCATTACTAAAGTGGTTTGTGTTAAAATGCATTTGAAATTTCTGCGCTGTTCTGAGTATGAAGATGATACAGTTTCTTGTAACTGTTTGCTTGCAGTTTCATTTTGTGCTGTTAATGCAACAGGTGCTGTGGACTTGGCAACATAGTAGCCCAGCTTTCCTTCAGTTTTGAAACAGAGACCCACTATTTGGCGTCTTTTATGGCTTGGGCATGCTACTAATTTTAGTCCACATTGGAGAGTGGAAGGCCGTGGACATATACTGACTGAAAACTTCATTGTACCATACTTTCATTTTGACATGGATAATGCATAAATGAATTGATGTCCTATGAAAGGAATGCGCCGTACTATAAATGCATGTTTTGTAGAGGTTTTGGTCATGTATATAACAAAAGTCCTCTGTTCTTTTTTTCCAACTAATAAAATAAACGTTCTGTTCAAAATGTGCAATACTCCCCTTGTGAACTACAGTAGTGATTCAAAAAGAGGGAAATAGTTAAATGTGTGCATCCGTGAGTTTTAAGGTCAAAAGGTTGCTTTTATTTTCAGTATTTGTATGAAATTTACAACTCACTTCTTGTTGAAATACTGTCTTTTATAAGAAGAGGTTGCCAACTTAAGTGCCCTTTCAAATTATTCTAGAATATTAGATTAATTTGTTTATCTTGGATTCTCATTCTGTTACAATAGGCCTAATAAGAATACCATGGAAGGGGCAGGGGTGCTTTCTAGCACAATATGTAGCTCAGGAAGTTTTGCATTGCTTGCGAGGAAAGGTGTGGTTTCAGTGAGAAACTTGCTTGTTGACCAATATGTTTTCTTTTTGCTGTACAGAGGAGACTTCCTCAGGATCACAGGGTGTCCTTGGTAAATAAATGTGTTGCACTAGTTACTCTTCTTTGCAACAAGTTGTTGTGGTATAGAAAAGATTACTTTCTAAAGATAAGTTACACAATAGCTGGAAAAACTGATTCAAGGTGCTTAAAAAGTAATCTATTAAAGACAGGGAAACAACAACAAAAACCCCCAAAACCAACACCAAACCCCCCCAAAAGTCCCAACCCAACCCAAAACCTACCAGCAAATAACAAAATATTGAATGTGAAATTTAACTCTTTGGTTTTTTACTTAGCATAAAAATTCATTTTTAGAACTGTGGTTTATATGTTTACCTTGGGTAATTGTATGAACAACATTCTGGACTCCCTGTTTAAAGAGAAGAGTTTATAAATGAAACTTATTTAGGCAAATCACTAATATGTACTAATAAAAAAAACCTGCAAAAAATGCAAGGGTACAGTAGGTGATTATTTGGTGTTTTGTCCTTGTTCCATGACTCTAGATCAATTTTAAGTATGGGCATCAGGTAGTTTTGATGCATGCCAAGGATTTTAAGCAGATTGTTTTTGCCTTTATTATTCAAAGATGTTATTCAGGTGTAGTAGGAAGATGTAGCAAAGTTCATAGTTCCAAAAAAATGCCCCAAGATTTAATAACATTAAATGTTGCAGTCAAGGAGAGTAAGCATATTTGGCTTGTGCATGTGAAAGTGCTTACTTTTGCTCAATTTAAATGTTTCTTTCATTTTTGATACTATTCGTGTCAACACTTACTATGTTTAGGATAAATAATATATGTTTAACCCATCTTGACCAATCTTCTTTTCCCACCTATTTCTATGTGACTGTCTAAGTGTGAGTCACACTGATCAAAAATAGCATTAAGAACACATTGTTGCCCTGTGATTTTTTTTTTTTCTGTAATATCCTGACTAAAGAGCAGTAGTGATTTTTAGATTCCCTTAAGAATGCAACTGGGACCTCAATATTTCATGTGCATGTCTGAATCACTTCACAGCATGGTTTGCCAAACTTCCCTGTGTTGTGCACGTGACACAGTTGTTTGAATGCCTCCTATAGCAGGAGCAGAGCTGAAGACCCTGCCTCCTTTTGATCAATGAAGATCTGAGCACTGCCTTTTTGTAGGTGTGGAATGTCAGTGCCCAAGAGTCAAGAACTTCTTGTACAGCTGGTTTAACACCACAGAATAAATGCACTGCTTCTCAGATCAGTCTCAGCAATCTTGCAAAACAATTTCTACCAACATACACTTATTTTTTTTCCCTAAGCATTAAGTGTGTTTCTTGAGATATGTAATTAGTGCAGCTTGCCTCATGAGCTTTTACTGAAATTATTATATCCTTTTCTAAATGTTTTAATACATGTTGAGACAGCATTAAGGTTGTACATGAGAGTTTCATGTAATCTGGCTTTTCATATAACATTTGCTGAAGACCTTCACCTGGTGAGCTCTGCATCTGTGCATAAGTTAGGGTTGTAGAGAATTCCTTCTGTCCTTAGGAAATTCAGATCTCAAGTTGATGAGAATAATGCTTTTTGAGTGTGAACAAGAAAGTCCAAAGGTTTTGGGTTAGAAGTTGATTATGTTCTAGTCATGTTGCAGTGTCAGGATTTGACAGCAGGTTCTGCAATGTTTGGTTGCTCTGTAGAAAGGAATCACAAAGTTCATTCCTATTACAAGACAGTTCAGAATTTGATTTGTTCAATGTAGACATAATAAATAAAACCTACTATGTAACAGTTTAAAAGAAAGCTATTTGGTAGGCATGTCACTGAACTTTCCTCATCTTTTATATTAATAGTTTGATAATGCTTTTTTTTTTTTTCAGTACTTTCTTGTTACTCATGAGTAGTTCACATATTTCTGTTTTTTTTTCAGCGGTGTGCTTGGTCTTTTATGCACAATACAGAGCTGTGCTGCAGGAAAGTTACCATCACAGAAATAATTAAATACATGAGTTTAATGAAACTTTGATTTGTATCTCTTGAAAGGTATCTTTTAAAATCTCTCATCTGAGAATGACTAGGAATTTCCAGATTCTTTGAACTTTTGAAAATTAGGTTAGTTTTTTCCCTGAGTCTTCTAGGCATAGAAAACTAATTCTAGTTTGTTTAAAAAATATGGAGCTTATGTTTATTTTTTCTTCATTGTTTGAGTAATTTCTAAACTGTTTTTAAGGAGCAAAGGAACTTTGTCTCTAAAAGGCAAGAATTAGTATTCCTGCATTAATCCTTGGCAAATTAAACTTATTACATGTGTTTTGGAGGGTTAAGTAACATTATCATAGTTGTGATACTCAGCTCAGCTAATCCTTGATTTGACTTCCTCTGAGTCTCAAAACTCTCCCAAGCTCATTGTCTCAGTAACTTTTTTTAATGCGTAATTTTAGCCCTCCCTTAATCTTTCTACTTGAAATGTATTCTTTGGTTACATTTCAGACATGCATTCTAGTATCTCTGCTTCTGTCTGCTTTTCAGCTATTGTTTTATGTGATTTGAGGGGGACAAAAAGGATTGAAAGCATTTTTGTCAATAAACACAAGGCAAAACAATAGGTTGTTAATGTTTCACGTGGGATTCTAAAGAAACAATTTAGTTACATTTAGAAACTTCCTTTATACCTTGGTAAACAAAGGCAAGGGTGGCTTTGTTCACCTTGCTTTAATTATACCTTTGTCCCTTAAAATAACTTGCTTTGTCATTATAATAGGAAATAGAATACAGAATGATGGTTTCTTTCCTGATAAACTTACTCAGTTGCAGAATCTAAGTAAAACATCTAACTTGTATATCAATATTTTAGTGTGCCTGCATTCTTCTAACTAGGCTTATCTGAGCATATATTAGTTATGTGAAGCTTTTTGACATACTGAAAGCAAAAATAGAACACTGCAAATATTAAGCATACACGTAAGCATGCATTAAAAAGAGCTATTTATGTTTTCCAAAGTGTGTTGGTTTTCCTTGCCACAAGGTGTAGGCCGTGCCATTTTCCTATCATGTCCCTCACTATTCCGAATCAAAACTTATGAAGTAAAGTTGTTATGAGTTGTTATGAGTAAATTTCTAATAACAATTTTCTTAAAGTCATCGAGGCTTTTAGTATGAAATGTAGTTTAAAAAGTTTTTGCAATGCTTGTCATGGAGAGATTTTGGGATTTTTTAATATTTGTTTTAAAAACTGTAAATATGTCTACTTAGGAAGTACTTAAGGTATCTTTCAGAATTTTAATTGTGTATACATAATGTTTACTATTTTTTGAATTTTGGATCTATTTTCTTTTAATAATCCTATTTTTGAATTTCTTTGTCTTGTCAAATCAGTTAATCTTCTGTGTTGGTTTGATATTGTGGGGGTTTTTGTATTTCTTTTTAAAATTTTTAATTGACTCTAATGAGTGGGACAAATACTATCTGCCTAGAGGTTCCTTTTTCCTCAATCCAAGTTGTGATAGTATTTAAATCAGTCAGTATAACCAGAATTCCAGAATATTTCGTTTATAAAGGCCTGTATAAATACTTCATGTTTTTTAGTTAAAGCACTCACCTGAATGCCATTCTTCCATTAGCAATATATTCTAATTTGATTTAGGGAGTTTTGTAGCAATCTCTGTTCTGCCACATAGTCTTTTGTGTAAATTTTTGATGATGTGCAATATATCCTCTAATTGTTTGGCCAACTTTGCTAGGGGAGGAGGATATGCATGTGTTTTTTTATATAATTAAAACCTGGATCTCAGCTTCCATTCCTAAAGATAACTCTGTTTTCAGTTTAGAGCCTTGACGTTTTGAATTCCTTGTTCTGGGAGTGCAACCTGCATTGGAAACAGTTACAACCTGCTTGTTTGTTTGGGAAGAGTCAAATTTGAGAAGAACTCTTAATAGCTTGATCTGCTACAAAAAAAAAAAACAAAACCCCAAAGCAAGGAAATAAATGTGTGTGATGGAAGTCACTAGAGGATGACTGAGAACTGCTTTTTTTGGTGATGTGTGTTTTGTGTGCATGCACAAAATGATTCAGTTGCTTTTCTGAAAAATAAGGAGATAGAGATGATGAGATTTGGCTCTGCTTACACGGGGGACCAAAGAATCTCAGTGAGTCAGGCAGAGGGAATCAGAAAGGTTCACTTAGTGTTCTTTTTTCCCTAAACATTTTACTAAACAAAGGATTACTTGTAAAAAAGGAAAGTGGTAGTACTCATCTATTAAGAGAACAAGGTTGGATGATTCACTCAGTTGATAATGGTACAAGAAGTTATGGGGATCATCTCTGGAAGCCCTGAAATTGATCCTGTTGGTATTCTCTCTGGTAACTTGAGTTGGTAAATGTGAGAGTATCTGTTTTTTCTCAGCTCCAAAATTGTTGAAAGTAGAAGCCTGTGTTTATGAAAGTTCTTACAACAGAAAACTGAATCATACAATTTACACTGAATTTATGGGTGCTGTCTTCTTTACTCAGCTGTCTCCTGTCACGGGGAGAATGGGAAGATGCCCAGATTCCAAGGGAGTGTTGTCTGTTCTTACGAATCTCAATGGTAATTCACTTGCACATAGTGGTTTTTAAGTGTAGACCTGAACCACAGTTTTTAGCTCTTCTGGTTGGAAGGGATTTCATTCCTTCTTATTATTCACCAAGTGTCTGTAGGTAGGTGACGGCTGTGATGGGCACAAGAGCCTCCTTTAATTTAAAAACAGAAGCTGGGGAAAAGCCGTCTTCCTACTGAATGGTCCATTGCTCATTTTAATTGTCGATCTTATAGTTCCCATATGGTAGCATCATGAAGTAAGATGGTTCTTCTCTATATTGCTGTTATTCTTAAAGTTCAAGATGAAAACCAAGAAGGTGTTGGCTAGTTTTTACCATGGCTCAGGGAAACTATGAGCCTTAGCACAGGGATCTAGAACTCTGTTGCATGTAATAATCTCTGCTTAATCTTTAGTCAGAAAGTTGCCTTCGCAACCTTTGCAGCTAGGAGCTTAAAAATATAGTACTGGTTCTTTAGAAGTGTGCTGAATTGTTTTATCTCACACTATGAAAGTGCCTTAATAACTTCCTGAAGAAAAAGGAAAAGTTGTGCATTTTTAATGAGATAAACCCCCCCAGCAAGTGTTTACATAGAATCATAGAATAATTTAGGATAGAAAAGATCTTTCCAACACTAACCTAATACCACCAAGTCTACTGCTAAACTGTGTCCCTAAATTCTTCACATCACTGACTGTAATGGAGTAAATTTTTACACCTGCATCGTAAAGTATGCTGACAGTGGGTTCTCCTATGTATTGTGCATATACATGACTATCTGATACTGTCTGCAGAATACACACAATATACTGTTGGAAAAATATCTTCCAAATTTGATAAGATACAAAAAAAGGGGGGAAAAAAAAGCAGTCTGGCAATCTGATGTGTTCTCTATTTGCTGGAGAAAATATGAAAACAAGTCGAAGTCTTCCCTGTAGGAAGCAGCTGTAATGCAAAACATCATCAACTTCAGTTCTTACATGTTTTTCTCCTATTTCTGTGGGTTCATCCTATATAGCAGTAAGGTAAACTGTAAAAATTACTGCATACCAGCTGCTGAAACTTCAAGTGCTTTGGGAGAGCAGAGTTGATTGCTACCAAGTATTTAAGTTCCATGCCAGATGTGCAGAATAAACATTTCTGTAGCTTTTCTTGAAATAGTTGAACTGTAGATGAAATGCTGTTTTCATGTGAGAGTTCTTGTCCCATGTGTTTCAGACAACTCCTTTACATCTATACACAATCATTCTTTATTACATCTTCAGGGAAGAAGGTTTCTTTGTGAGTATTTCTCATTATAAGGCCAGTTTTAGTCATGATAAGAAGTAGTTCTCAAAATTCTGCTCTTCTGGAGCTTTGCTGAGTGACTTTTAGAGTAAAAGAGTTCAGCTTTTAGAAAGGCTCAAAGGCATTTAATGAGAGATAATATTACAGATGCTTACAAATGGCTTCTTGAAAGTGTAGTGTGCACATATAACCTTATTTTCATTAGTCTTTTAATACTTTGATTTATCTCCTTTGGCTTCCTATGTAATTCAGCTTGACTTTTAATTACCCATTAATGGAGCAATCAATACAACCATAGAACTGTTGATAATTCTAAAGTTGTTTCTGGTAATACTGTGAAGCTAAACTGGGGCTAGTGCAGTTAATTTTATCTCCATAATTATGTGATTTTTGTATTTTGGGGATTTTGTTCAAAATTCAGTAAAGCAGTACATGTGATGGGTGGGATGCAAGCCTACAGACATACACTTGAGGTTGTTTGAGGCACTGTCTGACATGAAAGTCGGTCATAGATCACATTTTGATTGCGTAACACTAACTTAATTGCAATCAGTGGGTAAATAGGGAGCTTCAAGCATGAATTCATTCATAAATCATGGACTGATTGATCAGTCTGTGGGCAGACAAGATTATTGCTACTTAGTACAGAAGTTAATTTCTTATAGCTATGTCTTTTCCAATAAGAATAAATCATTGCACTGTTGACAAGTGCACACCAGAAATGGAAAGTACATTAAATTTGCCAAAAGGGTAAAATGTATTGCCAGGCCAAGGTAAATACTCAGTGTTACATTGCTACTTGTGTCTTTATAGCTGGAAAAAAAATTCAACTGTGATTGCTTCTTAAAGAATGCCATGTAAGTCTTGTAGAAAACTGAAGTTGGGTATTTGGAAATTGATGTGCTTACACTTCCTTCCCAGAACAGCTGCTCCTAGGTCACAGCTGTTTGACACCCACCTCTGGGCTTTGTAAAGATTTATGTGTTTGTAATAAGAGCTGATGCTGTGCTGCGGTGATCCAGAAAGGCGGAACAGCAGCCTGCTTTCAGGCGCGTCTTAATCTGTCAGATCTCTTTTCATGCACAGCTGATAGACTTGCTTATCTCATTTGAAGCATGCAAACAAAAGTTCTGATAATGTGACCCAGAAATTAACTCTCACACTAGTAAGGTGCAGGATGTGGAGATGCGTGTTTTGGTTATTTCTGCTGTACTGGCCTGCGTATAATACGACGCCTAAAGTTAGATGAATTAACATCAGTACAGCAGTCTCATGTCCTTCCAAAATGCTGTACATAACATTTCCTTTTAACTCTTATGAAAGCTTAAACAGGGTGTGTTTGTATAGACACAGGTGTGTGGTGTCCTGCTGGACACGACAGGGTGTGATGCCAGTGCCAAAGGTTGTGTGTCACCTGCGCAGGTCTCACTGCCATATCTGCCAGTGCCCTGGGGATGTCTCAAAGACACTGTAGCAAATATTACTTAAACTTTACAGTTCTAGTGAGTTTAACATTGTGATTTTTACTTTCATGCAGCCAAATTACTGAGTATTTTTGAAAAAGAGTAGTTTAGTGAAAGCAAGACTTAGGTGAGCACACTAGAGTGTTTCTGTAAAATCAGGTTGTACTGTATTTTTGTTGCGTACCACTTGAAAAAAAATACTCCTGCCAAGTTTTATTTTGCATGTACTGCATCCATACAGAAGTAGCCTTCCATCTAGCTGCTGTGTCGTGCAAATACACATTTTTCAAATGATAAATAAGAAATAACCTGTATGTCTATAATGATTCAGTTTTTGGTTTGTACTTGATTGTGTTAAAACAGCTGATTTCCCAGTGCTTTCTTCATTCATTTGTTGCACAGATTGCTTCTAGCACAGTCATATTTGTTTCCTGTTTGTATTTGTTAGTCAGTCTTCTAAATGGATGTGTATGGGCTGCATTTGATAGCACTGCAGTTGTGTGTGGGTTCCTGTTCTGTGCCACCACTGTGTACATGTGTGCTCTTGTGTGTAGAGCTGTAGAAGGGTGTTCCTGCACCATCAGAGAAATCCCGTTTCTTGGCTTCCCATGCTTTTCTGGATGAGCATTATTTGAATGCTTCTCTTTATTTTGAAGGTTGGAGGGGAAAGGCAGTTTGCTGGCTAAAGGAAACATCTCCTGGCCTCTGGCTTCTCTTCCTACTTGATTGGAGTGCTATTTATCTCTTCTTCACAGCTGTTAGGTACTCTGGGAGTGAGGTGGTCAAAATAAAGTGTTGTGGCTTATGACAGTGGTATGTCCTGTTCCAGGACTAACTTCCCTTCTCTGCCCTTCAGGCTGGGGTTTGTAGGGAAAAGAGCACTCCTGTCTCTGCCTGGCTTAAAGCTTTGAGAGAACATGCACTCCTTCTTGTTATAAACTGAGCGTTGGGGGTGTTGTTGGTTAATTTGTACTTATAAGAAGTTGTTTTTCTGTTTGTGTACTTGGAGATGATGTTGTTGTTGAAAAACTCCTGTAAGTTCAGGATTTGTATTGATTATAATGAAATTATAGTGGAAGTAGCAAGAATGTAACCTTTCATTCAATTTTCTTGCACTCTTAATACGATTGTAGGTAGCCATAATAGAGGAGGCACTTGTCCATTGCATGGATTCTGATGATTGTAGGAACAGGGAAAGATCCTGTGGGTTTCAGAGCTGGGCCTGTGAAGCAGTGCCAGCATGCCGCTGCCTTTCATTTAGCAGCATCCTGTGCATTAGTACGAGAGAATTCTGCTGTGCACGTTTTATAGAAGTGCCATATGACTTAAATTTTAACATGTTCTGCTGCTTTGTAGTATTGTAGTGTTCATGGAAAATGTGCTCGAAGACTAGAAACATGATTGTGTTATACAGTTAATTAAAAATAAAGGCAGATTTTTATTATGAGCTCAGTCAGTGAAATACATCAACAAAGACTTTTTTGTTGGCTGTCAAGTGAGAAAAACAGAAAAGACTCAAATTCTTTCTCTAATATTTCCTTCCAGTCTGACTCATCAGTAGAAATTGTGAAGAGCTGCAGAAGAGAAGCCAAACAGACAAGTTGATAAAGAAATACTCTTTTGAGTTTGGGGTTCAGAGTGGAGTCATCATGAGCGATGTTACCATTGTGAAGGAAGGCTGGGTACAGAAGAGGGGTAAGTTCTACCTTTTAATGGAAAGTGCTTCTGATGTCTCATACGCTGTGTGCAATGGTATTACATGGTATTACACAGATGAATGTTCTTGATTTATCTTCTGGTCTGGAGCAAGCTAATCTGACCATATGGAATTAGTGGCCATTAAGGCCTTGTTGGTATTGAGAGGTAACCCTCAGCACTGCCCCTGTTTGTAGGGGTAACTGACAGTGCAGAGGAGGTTGGACTCAGTAATTCCCACTTCACCTTGAACCTTGTTGCTGCAGCTGCTGTTGCCTCTGTGTCAGACTAAGCTGGCTGTTGTGGCAGCTGGCAGAGGCAGTAATAGAGGTGTGCAGTCGAAGGTTGCCTGGAAGCTGCTGTAGATGTGATACTTTCTGTGAAACTTCCTGGATGTCAAAACCATTCAGTGTGGCTCAGCTTGTGTTACAAATGCAAGTAGTCCCAGTAAAATCAACATAACACTTGCATAAAGCTCAGCATGCACCTAATTACTTAGCAGACCTGAAAGCCATATGATTAAAGAATATGTTCCTAACAATAAGCCAGTATAAAGTATGATTTTCTGTTATGTTTGAATTCCTGTGAATTCTTGAGATGTCTCTTTAAAATGTTTCACCATGGGATTTAAAAATTTTTGGAGGTTGCTGTATGTTCAGCTTTGATTGTGAAACCTCTAGAAATACCTGGCATTCATATCATGTCATGAACTTTGGATGAAATCTTCCATGCTTCATGCTGCTCTGCTTTAGGTTGTGGTTGCACACATGATTATTTTTGAAAGATTATAACCTCTCTCACAGAGAGAAGGTGATCTGGATTTTAGGGTGATTTATGCCATGAGTTTCTGAGTTTTATGAGTTTCTGTGATCCTAGCCCAAAAAGATTAGACTGAAATAGTGGGAACAAAATAACCCTTTAATTTACAAAGAAATGCTTTGCTTCAATAGCAGTGTGTGAAGACAAAGATCATTATTAACTTTGTTATTGCAGATTGACATTAATTGTCAAATAAGGCAAGACAATGAGAGAAAAATTTTATTTTTCTTCTACTATTCCTGCATAAATTGTATTTCAGGATGCATTATAGGTGTTGTAGATGAAAATGAGCTAAACTATGTTAAGCTTAAGGCCTACTTCCTATTTTGGAGTATATATGTGTATTTATAACAAATTATATTTTACATGACAGGAACTATTTAAAATTTTTAATTAGTTTTCCTTTCCACCTTGTTGTTGTTTACTCAATTTGGAGAACTAATTTCCTTTTTTGATTATTCATATATATTTCTTTCAAATGTATTTGAATGGTTAGGATGCTTCAAATAATTTTCTTTTACATGGCATCAGTTCTTTCATGTAATATTGCTCATTCTTATTACAACTCTTATCAACTCTGTGAGCACTGGATATGCATATATTAATTACTGGGATCCAGAAAAGGATAATATACAATGAAACTCAATGTCTTACTTAATATTTGAAATTCTGAAATGTAAAATAAAGGTTTTTCTTCTCACCCTATTTTGCTATCTATTAATTGAAGAAAAGCCCACTGAGTTGACATTTTGATGTCAGTTTTGTTAGTAATTGTTTTCTTTTCTAATTAAAGACATTTCATGACATACATTTTTCCTTATAAATAACTTCGAACTTATGGTTGGGTTTTTTTTCTTCTTGCTATAGGTAACTATGTAGGATTTAGTGGGAATTTTTAAAATTGCGTCTATATTGTCCTTAATTTTCTTTGTCTGACTTATTCTGGTTGTTGGTGGGTTAAAGTGTTTCTTTTGTTTGTTTCTGAAAACAAAAGGAAAAGCATGGTTGCGTTTCACAATGTTAAGAATTCATAAGCATTTCATTCCACGGTTATGCATTTTGTGTAATTACAACTTTTACTCTCACCTTGCACTGGAGCAAGAAAATCAAAGTTGTTAAGTGCATTTGTTAAATGTTGCCAAGAAAAAGTATCCCACTTTAATCTATATTCTGAGAATTGGAATATGCTCAGTAGACACTTACTCTGGCAGCTAAATATTCTCTGTGCTAAGAAGCATCGTGGGATTGGGTAAAGCTGTCTTGCTTCCACAAGCAATCATTCTGTTACAGTTTTAAAGTGGATTCTTTGATCACCAGCACTCCGTGCTCATTGGCTCAGTTCACAGGCTGGTTTTGATGGGTACAAGCCACGTTCCACCTGGAGAAGGGTGAGTGTGGGATCTCTTCTCCAGGCAGACACTGAATGAATTCCAGCCCCAGTGACGGGTCCTTTGGACAGCCCTGAGTCACGTGTATGGTGCAACATAAATTTCTGAGACTCCAGACTGAATTTATCTAGAAATAAAACTTTTAAACCCTTCCTGCTGGGAACATAGGGGCCTGGGCTTCTTCGGTTGACTGATCTGTTTTCTATTATGCCGAATTACTTGGTCATGTGACTATAGCCCTGGACCTTTAAAAATTGTCCCCTTCAGCACTCAGTGTGGTTTGTGGTACAAGGAAAGAGAAAAAAATCCAACTTCTCTTTGTGATTCATAGCCCAATCAAGGAGTGTGAGGATGACTTGAAGGTATTGGGATGAAAAATGGTTTTGGGGAGCTGTCTAATGAGATGGGCCATTACAAAGGCGAGTTAGGTGAACTCAATGTAGAAATGAGAGAGGAGGACTAAAAATAGAGCTGGGGATCTCTCTCTGAATTGAGACTCTGCTAGAGAGGGGCTAGGGAAGACAGGTTGTGTTAGGGCACCATGAATGGCTGTGAAATGCAGTGAAAAGATGTTTGCTTTATTGTTATTCTTAGTGCTGTATCCATGTCAGTAATAGAGGGCTGAGGGCTATATGTCTGTAAGGTTTTAAGCCTGCTGTTGAGCACTGAAGAATCAGATGTGATGCTACACAGTTGGCTTCAAAGCCCCGTTTTTCTGTGTGTGCTTAAATGAGGCAGCCATTAAAGTATTAATGTTTTACTCAAAATTAAGAAAATGCCAGAATTAAGTTTTTTTGAGTCTGATCATACTTGGGCTTTGAGTAGTCTTTAGGAGAAGCAGTTTCAGTGTGGTGAGAGTAGATGATACTGTGGAAGATTAAGCTGTTGTGTGTGAAAGGTCAAACAAGCAGAGATTATAGGCTGGAGGTGAGAACTTTGGACAATAGAAGACACAAAACCCAGGGGGAAGCAGTGCCTGAGAAGCTTGGGAAACATCAGGTCCCAGGGGAAAGGAGACCCTGAAACACAGTGACTGGGTGTGCCTGGACAAGTATTGCAGCCCAGCAAGAGCAGATTCAGGGAATGAAATAATTGGTGATGGGGGCTTGACACCTGTCTACACACAGTGCATTTGTAAAGTGAAGTGGGTGTTAATTTGGACTGGCTTCTGTCGGCTTCTGTGCCCCTTTGGCAGTGGTAGTGCTCCTGGAGTACATTGTGTGGCTTTTAGTTTCATCTGAAAGGAACCAGGTTTGTGCACTGTGGGACTGCTTCAAGCAGCAGATGAAAGGGCATTAACTAGGGTGGTGGGAAGATTTGCTGCAAAAGCGCTCTCCTTATCTGAACTAAAGTACTGATTCAGATCCCTGTGAGACATCAGAACTTGAACAAGTGGAGAGCCAGCAGAGCAGTCTCCTTAGAGTGGAGTCTCTGCTCAGGCGAGAGAGGACTGGGAATCTATTTTGCATGGATGGCTTTATGGTTGTAACTTAGTATCTTAGATCCAGTGGCAGGAACCAAGCAGCTCATGGCCTGTGTCCACATGCAGCTGCAAAGATATTTTTGCAGTTCACTGGCTCAGTGAGGGTAATAATTTTTATTTCTTTCTGTTCTCCAGTTATACCTGTAGCCAGATTAGAAGAGAGATGCATTGTCTTCCTTTATGAACTCACTTTTTAGATAAAATCAACATTTTTCCTTATAATGCATACAGATGAAAGGGAAGCAATTTTGACTAAAAACCTTAAAAGCAGTGACCTGAACCTTGTTGCTGATATGCAAAAATTAAATGTTTGACATTACTGCAGTTAGTGTAACCACTCTGCAATAATTGCTGAAATGACTTTTACATTTTGGATTTGCGGAGGACAGTGTTTTGCAGAGTGAGTATTTTAAATTTATGTAAAAGTTAGTATCCTTAATTTTACTTAACATGCTTTTACTGTATTTACTAAATTAATGATTTGCAGAGGGGGATATATTTTTAATTTATCAGTTTGGAAACAGATGTTTTTATACGTGGATGAACATGCTTAGTGTGATTAAGGCTGAATCATTACAAAGATGAGTTTTATGCATATAATTCATGTGGTATTTTTTCTTTAAAGCCAAAGTTTTCTGAGTTGTAGAGTTGACCTTGTCTGTGGTCTATAATAGTCACAACAATTAGATTTAAGAATCTTTCATAACTATGCTTAATTGCAACCTAATTTCTTTATATATAACCTGTGCACAGAATTTCAATTAATTTAAACATATCAAAAGGTTTAAGAGTTTCTGTTACTATGTTATTGAAAGATCATTAGGGACGAAGGAAAAATTGACACAGATGCTAACTTTTTAAAGGACCCAGTTTTAAATTTAACGTGTCAGCTAACTTTGTCTTTACTTGAAAGAGTAAGGTCTGATTTTGGTGAGGATATACCTAGTATGTATGGCACAACACGATGGCTAAATCATTATTTAAAGACAAAGCAAAATGTTGTCAGTTTAAGTTAGTGCTTGTGTTGCCATACCTCCATTGCCTTACCTCTGGGCTTCTGCATTCCGGTGTGGTACGTTAGGTAATGCAGTTTGCCATGGCAGTCTTTACATGGCTCACATGGAACAGCATTCCAGTTTTGTAGAGAGGGAACCAAAGTACAAAATTGTTGTGGCTTAACTGTAATAACTTAAGAAGTTTGATGTAATGAGATGGTGGTAAAAAACCAGATGTCATGGAGCTTTCCTGTAATGAGGTTGTCCTGTAAATAGTGTATCACTGAAATACTGTCAAATGATTTTTCACTCAGTGTTTTTCTTTTTTTTTTCTTTTTTCTTTTTTAAATGCCTTTCGTAACTACTTGGTATCTAAAATTGATGTAGTGTTAGTGTTTCTAAACTCACACAGTTCATGGAGTGTGTTTGATTTACTGTGATGGGATTCACTCAACTGCCGCTCTCTTTCCATTTTTGCCATTCAGGACATGATGCAGATCTCATGGGATTTTGAGAAATAACTGTGGAAAATATTTACTGTTGTTATATCTTCTATCAAGAAGAATAAATAGCATAGTGGAATAAACCTATTGTTCCAAATAGCAATAGAATTGTTGTTTAAAGTGAAAATTATTTATAGTCTTAGGGTAACATGTCTTTTCCCTCCTACCCCCAGCTCAAATCCAGAAAAAGAACTGTGTTATTTCATTTAATGGCCATTGGGTTTTACAGTTGAACCAAGACCAAACAGATGTTAATTTTGGAAATATACACTGGAGATTGAGTTCATGTGGTATGTTGGAGGTGATTTTTTTTTTTTTGGTTGTTGTTGGTTTTGCTTATTGGTTTATTTTGTGGGGTTTTTAAATTTTTTTTTTTAATGGTTGCATGAATGCATTGATTGGAAAATTAATCTCAGAAGTTATGGTATTAATTGAGTGTTATTCACAACCTGTCAGAAGTCTTGTTTGCAGATTGTCTGAATTATTTGAGCAATTTAACACACCTCCAACAAAGACAAATTTAAATAGACTATGTTGAACATCTGCTACACAAAGTAGAAGAAATTTAAAGAATTTTTTTCTAATTGTCTTAGCGGATAGTAGTTTAAGGTAAAGTCTTGATTGATGAACCGCTTGAAACTAAAGAAGCCTTTCATATTGTAGTTGTTCTACTCTAATTCTGTCTAATTAATAGAAAACCTGAAATTCCAACAAATTATATGAATGTAAAAGAGGCAGTTCCATGTGGACCAAAGGAACAAAAAATGACAGTGCAAGCTTTCTTATATCCTTATATGGAAGCTAGATTTTTTTTCCTTTTAATTCCCAAATAATTAAGAGATTGCTGTACCTTGCACTCAGTGTAGGAATGGATTTAGGTAGATCTGTAAAGTTGCTTGCAGTCAGGTGAATGTAACACACTGTTTGGGTTTTGTTTTTTGGCTTGGGGTTTTTTTGTTTGTTTTTGTTTTGGTTTGCTTTTTTTTTTTCACATGCACTCTAAGCAGAGATCTATGTATTTAGATGCTGTTTTCCTGCAACTACCCCACTGGGAGAGGAGGGCCTCTGAGCCCTTCCTCTGTCCCACTCACTTTGTAGTTCTACCAAGATCTGCTTTTTGGAATAATTATAACCTTTTTAACCATACTTGTCCTTAAACGAGGATCAGAACCATATAAAAATCTTAAACTTGGTATAACTAGGATGAGTATGGGGTGTTCTCTTTGCTAAATAACTTTATTCCAGATACTTTTTAGGTAGCACATAGGTGAGTGTAATTCTTGCAGCTCTCTACCTTGCACTATTACCAGTTTCTGTTCTTAAAGGCAGTTTGCTGTAGATATTGAAGCATGAAACGCAAAGTATTTTAAACGGTCTCAAGATTTTTCTCTGCAATATCCTTGCTGAATGCCAATATAGTTAACTGTGCATGGTTGATTAATTTTTACTTTTTAAAAAATTGTTTTTGTTTCATTGTAGCTATAATAGAGACTGTTTCCAGTTTTTAAATGGTTGTACAGTTTTGATTCTCATCAGTAAAAATGATGCTCTCATACATGGAGCTCTCTTGTAGATAATAGTGGCTAAAATTCTGTGCATGTTCTTTGGTTGAATGTATTATATGTCAGATAGAAGATGCAGTGATATCTTCAAATTAGGAAGTGTTCTCCTCTGTTTGTATTAGTGTATTATTAACATGGAACATTCATGGGCACTAGTATGTTGAGCTTGGAGCTATTGAGGTACAGATTTCTGAAAAGAGGTTAACCAAATTCAATACCTAAATCGAATCTTTTATTTTCCCTGCAGTTGCTTGTAAGGTGTGTTTCTGGTGCTTATCACTTTGGGCTTTAAACTTTCACATATCCTGAGTTCTAGAGTAGAAAAGTGCGTTTGCTATTCGTGACAGCAACAGGTTGCTTGTTACACAGCAAAATACCTTGGCAATGGGTGGTTTTGAGTATTCTGGACACAGTGGCTTTACATGTTCTTGTATGTGTGTTCCATTTTCTATATGATACATGCTGCCTGGTTACTCATGTTCTGAAGGGTTTCTCCATTCATACTGGTTTCTCCTATTCATACCACTTTGTTACCCAATGAGAGCAATACTTCTAAAGAAGCAAGGTTAAACATTTTCTGTTGCAGGGATTAGGGAAGCAAGATGTTAATTCATTGCCCTTTTCCTGCTCACAACCCTTTTGGCCTTGCAGTACTGCATGACCAACAAATGTCCAAAGGGTGCTGTTGGGGAAGAATTTGAGGAACCATTTTGCAAATACATGTTTTCTGTTTATTAAAACCTCTACTTTTTTACTTGAAGCTTAAATAGTAATGCTGTGTTACTATTGGCATACTGTAATATATTGGTTACAAATGAAATTCTTTTGTGTTTATGTTACTTTCACATTGTTTTTGTAAGGATAATTTTCTTGCAATACCAGAACTTTTGATACCTTGTAAAAAATCATCTTCTCTCAATATACCTGCATGCCAGTCCAACAAATCTCCCAAGTCTTTGTGATTTACTTTATTTCAGAGGCAATCTGTGTACCTGTTATTCTCACCTCAGCTAGGTCAATCAGCTTAAGCCTCTGTGGGACCCACTTCTTTAATACTACTTCTGCTGTAATTGTCAAAAACATTATTGAGGTCAACAGCTGTGACTTGTAACTAGGTTCTGAAAGAGTTTTAGGACTGGACTAAGAAGTCAGAGTTTTAGGGCATGAGGCAAATGAGACTGCAGATTGAGATATTGAAAAATAGGCTTTTTTCAATAAAGAAGCTTTAGGGAGAAGACCAGGGAAGAAGGTTTTATAACCACTCAGTGCTGTCTTGGTTGTCTTTTGTCTTCTTACAGGAACTTCTGACCCTTCATGAGCATCTCTACAAATTTTAGACAAAGTGATGACAGTCTTTTTTTCCATAAAAACCAAGGAAAGATGCTGGTAGTGAGTGGGTTTTATTCAATCTGCAAGTTCTTGAGAGCAGTTTAATAATTTCTAAATTGCAGGCAAAACGTTGTTGCTCAGTTCCAACAGCACAGACCTTGACTTGCTCTGGGAGGGTTTCCTGTTTCTCAGGGTAGGACTCCATCAGCATAATAGAGGCAAATCTTTGAGACATGCTTAGATTTTGCTTCAAACTGTATATGTGTGTTTCCAGAGCTTTGCTTTGGACTTAGTGTCATGTCTGTTCCTATGGACTTGAGAGCTCCTTGGCAGAGGGAATGTATGAGTTGTGGTCACAGTGTAAGCCAAAGCTTGTGATAGTTGATAGTTGGGAGATTTGCTTTGGATGTATACTCCTTATCTGTAACGTTGGTGCGCATCCAGTCTTATTTTTTTCCAGTCCTCTTCAGTCCCATCTCTTACTAGTACTACTTACTCTATCTCTCAGCTAGTCTGTGTTGCTATTGATTCCTTCCCTTGCAACTCAGGGCATTGTTAGCTTACTTTATATAAATCTAAGTAAATTTCCTTGTAATCAGATCATTGCAACTCTGTCTTGTTTACTGTAAATTCTTAGTTTATAGTTTGCTTTCTAACAAAGTGCTTTCTTTAAAACTGATAGGAAGATAGGAAATGAATGTGTAGATGCCAGAACACTGATAAGAAAACGCATTCTCCTTTTCTAGATGGATTCAGAAGATCACTTACAAACCGATGGCTGTCTTGACTTTGGGAGTAGTCTTCCCAAAAATACTGAATTACAATATGGTAGCAAATTACCTGTGTAAAATTAGAAAGTTCCCAGTTTCATTAGTTGTTACCATTTTTACATTGAAATTCCGAACTCTGTAATCGTCAGTTATTGACACTTGAACGGTTGAAATGTAAAATAATTTACTGGGCATAGCTTCCTGATGGTCTTTTATCAACATTGCCATAATAAGAAAGTTACTGTAACCAGAATAATCTTCACAAATAGCCGCTAATTAGGCCTAACCACACCACCAGCAAGAGTTTTGAGTGCTGCTTGGTACAAATGCTCTGTGATTTTGGTTGTGATAAATTTGTGGACAACTGTGTTCATAATGAAGGAAGACGTGTAAGACAGTAAATTATATAAAGAATTGGGCCAGTAGTACCTTAAATTTGGCACTCAGTGTTGTGGAAACCTGAATTTGTCCAAGTCACAGTTTCCCTCAGGTAAAATGGAAATAGTATTGTTACTTCACCTCAGAGACTTCCTGAATGTGGGTTTGGTTATCCTTGTGAAACTTCAAAATGCCTTACATTATAATATTCAGGCTTTTAAAAATATATTTTTATATAATTGAAATATAATTTTTGTATAGGAAGTAAAATGAATCTGATAGTTGAAGTTCAGTCTGAATGAGAAGAAGTGGATTTTTTTAAAATTTTGTTTATTCTGAGTCATTGCAGAGGAAGAGGTAAAATCTGTTAGATTGTACAAAGAGACAACTTGTTAAAGAAAATGGAAAAAATCTTAAGGTTGGTTCTTTTGTTAGGTGTATTCCAGAGAGACTGGAGGAAACGCTTGAACAATGATCCTTGGGAGAGAGTAATCTGTAGGAACGTGACAACATCTCTACCTATACTTGCACACTTTTGACCTCATGAAACTGCAGATGGGTTAGTGGTTTAACTTTTACACTCATGACAATTCCTTCAAAGTAGTGTGCTTCTATACAGCATTGTTTGCTTTACTTTGAGTCTGGTATTCACTCGCTTTGGTTTGGACTGTGTTGGCTTTTATAATATCATGCCAGTTTACGTATGCTGACTAATACATTGGAAACTTTTCTGAACAAGTTTGTTCTTATCTTGAGAAACAGCAGCAACTACAGTATTTTAATTAGAGTCTTGCAAACTTGACCCTGATGCTCTTCCATGTTTACTTGAAACTTAAGTGGAAGCTGTTGCTGAAATGGGGAAAATGTTGTGTCCTCTCCTAGCTCAGTTGTGTTGGCACTTGTGCTCATAATGGTGACATGGTGAATCATGTCAGGAAATTTATCTGGCTAAAAATGAATCTATTTTTATTTTCCTAGCTAACTTTCAAATGGATCATTTCCCTGACCTGACTCACCATGTAGCTGCACAAACAGTAGAGCTGGCAAACGTGGGAATGGGAGAGCAGCCATGTGGAGGGGCAGGATAGCTCCCTGCTAATGGCAGCCCCCACCTTTGCTAGAGTGAATTGGCTACAAAACTGCACCTAAAACTTGTATTGCCACTACCACAGGACTATGGCACAACTAGTTTGTATTTCAGGATGGTTTTCTTTGAAAATCATGTTTAGAAAAGGACCACTGATTTATTCTATGCTAGTCCTAAATGTGATTGAATTAAAAAATGCCACCAGGAGGGTTAGCTAATTCCTGTTCCTGTGTGTTCATAGTTTTTAAACAAACAGAATTTTTTCACAGAAGAGTGACTTGGCTAATGTCTGGAACATGAAGTGGCTCCTTAATCCTAATAATAGAGTAGCTTTGTAGTCCTCTTGTGTTTATAGTTTGAAAGCTGTTTAAAAAGAGTATTTTAACAAAAAAAACTCTCAAAGCTTATGACAGACAGGTACTCTTCTGAGGCTAGTGAGTTGTTTGCTTCTAGGTATTACTCAAGATTAAAATCATACTTGATGGTTCTCAGAGTTCAGAATATTCATAGTGTGTTGGTGAACAATCAGTGAAACTTCAGATAATATTAATTAGTAAGAGTCAGGTTTTCTCGTAGAGTTTCTGCTACATTAGGTAGAATTCTTGTAAAGTAGATTTTGTCTGAACTTCATTCTTTGTGATGAATACCCTACTTCTGTGTTTGCTTGGTTATATAACAAAGTTTGGAGAAGGATCATGTTCTTTGATTTCAACTTGCACATGAATATTTTAAATTAATTTTTGTTGTAAACATTGTATTTAGGATCCCTTTGGCTGGTTTTCAATCACAGGATCTTATACATTTAATTTACACCATGTGCACAGGATTTTATGTGGAGCTACTGTTGGCACAAAGAGGCTTATGCAGAGATGATGAACATTCCCCTTTTCAACTATCCTTGCTCTGTAGGAATTGCTGTTATGTGCAGCTCTGTGGACAGCCATGCTGATAGTAGAAGAAACAGAAAAGGTTCTTGGCAAATGAAACAAACAAAGAGTCAAAACCCCCAAATGAAACCAACTCAGCTGGTTTTTAGGGATCCTTTCAAATACTTTGTGTTCCCCTACATCCTCTCCAGGGTAGAGAAGAAGATCCAAGAAGTTAGCTGCTGTAGTTTAGTCTACAAATGGAGAGCTGGGGAAACAGTTATGGTTACAGCATGTTATTTGTGTTACATAATATCTGTGTAGTACTTACTGATGTATTTGTCTGAGATATGTTTTTTTGTGCCAGCTTCCTACATATCCACATAGTCATTAGTAGATAATCACACAAATGTTGAATGCATTGGTAGTGAGGTTTAAAACTATCTGCTGTAGATAGGTAGTGATAATAATGATAATAAAATAATAATAATAACAATAATTATATTATTATTATTATTATCCTTCAATAATAAAAACGTGACCCACTCAAACAGGGTCACATTCTAAAAAATTCTAACATTAATAGGTGTTTTGTGTCTTTTTGAGGAACCTACTTCAATAATTTAACTTATTCTTGCATAAGAATATGAAATCCAAATTTGTGCTCATTTCTTGTAATGAATTTTCCTATAAAAAAGGTAACAAGTTTCTACTCCTGAGCAGAATAAAATAAACAGGGAGAAAAAGGCTCTTTTTATTGAGAGGCAACATGAGTGTAGAAGCATCTCTCTCTAGTTGTCCAGAGTGTGTCTGACCTTTCCTTACAGAAGGAAAGCATCTCTATAATAAAGTAAGTTTTGGTGGATAGAAAATCACAGGTTGTTGTATTCTGAGAAATAATTGTCACTGGTAAATTATCTCACAGTAAGCATTTGTATTTTTGTAGTAAATACAGTACTGCATTGTAGCTTTAGCATATTAATAGCCTTTCCTTTCTTGCAATCCACTATATTCCCTAAAAGCCATCTGTGGTTTGTGAGCTGTTGATGTCAATATATTTGTAGCTTTAGGATGGAGGAAAGTTTTTTATTGATTAGATGCATGGTTTATAAATGGGGTTGATTACCATGGTCTCTTGTCGTTTCCCAATTAACATATTTAAAAACGCTCCAAATAACTTGTCGTCTTTAGAGTTCCTTGAAAATCTGTTTGTATTTCTTCACTTTGAGTGTGATATTTTATTTTTTTAATGCACAAAGCAAGAAATGAATCTATTTTAATCTTTCCTCAGAATAGATAAATATTAGGAATTACTCTCTACTGAGGAATTCCATGCATCATGATTTAACCGATGTCCAAGGAATGCAGTATTGCTGTTTAGAACACACCCTATAGGAAGAAAATGGTGTTTCAAAATGCACCCTCTGAAACACAGAAGGTTTTAGTGGGCATAAAGCCTTGCAGAGGCTTAGAATCAGAAAGACAGAACTCAATAAAGCATGTGAAGTTGGCAGTTTCCATAAGTCCTCATTGTGAGAAAAGAGATGTCTTTTTATTGACTTTAGCTGCACTGATGTGTCTCTTTAACTGTGGAATGGTGTGAGCTGCTGTGGGGAGCCTGGGATGCCAAGCAGGTACCGAGAGCAGTAAAGATCAGGAGAAGTTTCTCGGAGTCTGTTTTAAGGATAATCTCCAAGGAAATAGCCTTTTATGCTCATGCTGCACTAAGGAGCACTCTTTTTTCTGAAAGAAAAATATACATTGATAGTTTCAGCTTCCGTTGTAGTTAGAGATTCTGTTCCTAGTTTGAAAGTGTAAAAATGGAAGAATTGGTGTGTTTTACAGGTATTTTTCTTTTGGTTCATACTGTAACTCTTATTGGATATTTCTAGTGTAAAAATCTGTCATTAGTTTTGCTACACATTTCCCCTGACCACAGTTGCTCTCTGGTCTTGTTTGAAAGAGTCACTGGTAGATGCTACTATTTTTGCATGGTTCTAAGCACCTGATGAGCCTGTTGAGAGTACAGAGCATTTGATAAAATGGGAAGGATACAGAGAATGGAGACATTTAAAAGAAAGGCTAGATAGCCTGGGAAAGTGAGCAAGTTTGGTATGGAAATGAGGTACCTGTATTGCTAGATACAGCATCAAAGAATTAAAAAATAGAGAAAGTTTAATGTAAAGATGAGGTTTTGGAAAATAAACGCTGAAAACTTGCATTGCAAGGACTGGTAATTTTAATTACTTAAGAAAGCATGAGAAGTCTCTGAAACAAACAAGAATTCCATAGTAATTGCAGTAACTTCTGTCATGCTGCAATGCATCCTTGTCTTTCAGTGTTTAGAAAATGAAGTTAAAAGAAAACCATTCTTTTTTGTTTGGTTGGGTTTTTGTTTGGTTTTTGTGGGGGTTTTTTTGTGTTTGTGCTTTGTTTACAGTGCTATTATGGAATTATAAGGAAAAAATATAGACAGAATTAATTCCTGAAAACTCCCAGCTCAAAGTCTGCACTGGAAAGTAAAAGAATACAAGAAAGGAATAAATGTATATGTTTTGGTAGTAAGGTGCCTGTCATCTGGGGATTTCAGTAAGGAGCAGGCATTACGAATTGGCAAGGCAACAGTTTCATTTACCAACTAAATAAGATACGGTCATAAAAATCCATGTTTTAAAGACCAGGGTGTGAAACTTCAACTCAGATATTGCTTTCCATCTCAACATATGGATGTGAAAGCTGGAAATCCAACAAAGGTACAGACATCTAAATGCCTTTGAAAGCAAATGCCTTAGAAAAATACTATGTATTAAATGGAATGAATTTTTAACAGATGCCAAGATTCATTAGACAGCTCAAAAACCCCTTGGCTCTAAAGTTATCCAGAAAAGAAGATGGAATTATCATCTGGAACATATGTTAAGAATGAAGCCAGAGCATCTGTCACGGAAAGCATGCCACTGGGCAGCTGGAGGAACACACAAAAAGCACCAACTGAAAGAGTCTCTCCATCGAACAACGCCAAAGGCAAAAAGGTTGTGGGACATCACACTGGATGCGCAAGGAGTGGTTCAGAGCAGACAAAAACTGCAGAGAGCTTTTTGGCTTTCTGTGGGTTTTTTCCAGTGGGTGTAAACTGAAGAGTTTTGGGTTGTTTTCTCTTAATATTGCAGATAGAAAGGGGTGATTAAAAATTGAAGGTCAGAAGTAAAAACTACAGATTAAATACAGCATTTAATTATAATGTATTTATTTTAGAATTTGTATGTAATTTCAGCCCTGAAAAGAGAAAGAAGATAATGTAATTAAATAAACCTTCAGATGCATTCCCACTGATTAGCTTAATGTATAATAGAGCATTAAGGATTATTTCAATAAAAATCCAGGCTTATTTTATCCAAGTCACCTATGGCTGATGACACTACTATGGATTACCTTTTCTCTGAGAGCACTTGCTCTTACATTTTTCTACTTTTTCGCTTCGCAGGCGTTCTAGAATTTCCAAACCAGCATCTCTCTGCAATATAGTGTCTTTTAACTTGCCCTAGTATGAGCCTAATGTTACAAAGGTTTATGTTGGATACAGCAGAATTTAAATTTTATAAAAGACTTCTAGTTGAAATGGAAGCTTTCAAATCTGTTCTCTCAATCTGTCTCTTGATCGTGTGTTATGCAAAACATTTTATTAAAATATAACAATCCCAACAAAGTTTGTCCAAAGTAAGCATTCAGTTATGTCTTAGACTTGGTAAAGAGAATTGGCCTGTGGTCTTATTTTCCCCTTGTGATATTCCAGGGGAAAAAAAAATCTCCCAAACAGGGGTGTGTGTTATGGCTCTTTTGTTTGTTTCCTTGATTTTTTGGGGGGTGGGGTTTTTTGGTATTTATTTTTTGGGTTTTTTTGTTAATTTGGGTTGTTTGGTTTTTTTCCCCCTTCACTGAATCATCTCACTCACTGAGTCCCAGCCTAACATGTGGGAGTGAGAATATCCTGTGAGAAGTTTGAACAACTCATTCACCTTCTAGATGCATCTTATGATTCTAAGTAGTGAACTAAGACTGTGAGTTCCACTTAGCAGGTAACAAGTTTAGGCAAAATGAGTAACTCTGCAAACATTTCCAAGGTTTATTGATATCTGCAGCTTTTCTGCTTCTTCCTCTTACAGTATGATGAGTGTTACAGTGATTATTTTGTAATGCCTCATAAAGGAGAGAAAAGCTTTCAAATACAACTCAGCTGCACTTACAGGCTCAATGTTCAGGAAACAAGTTTTATTTTTCTTTTAAAATATTTACAGATAGTGTTTTTGTCCCATTTACACATTTGGTGTTGATAGAGCTCAGTTCAGATGCCTTCTTCCCATGCACTGGAGGTAAGGCATCTAGTTATAGTTTGTCCTGCAGAGCCTACACAGTCATGATTTTCTACTTCAACAGATTCTGCATCTGATTTATTGTGTAATTAGATCCAGTTAGGATTGCAGTTAAAACTAACAAATTTTGTCAGAGGTTGTCCATTCCATCAAATTCAGAGCAGATTTTGGTTATGTTACATGGAAAAATTAATCCAGCACACTCCTGAATATCTCTTCTCCTTTTGTTTCCATGGCCATTTGCTCTTCTGTGTGCATGGCAACTGAAATTTCTGTGTATCCAGTTTGTAATAGAGTACTTTCAGTAGTACTGAAGGCAAGCTTAGAAATAATGTCTCTGGAAATAAAAGAAGTGAAAAGACATAGTGTAATATACTATTTCAAGTTATGTGTTGCCTAGTGGTTTGAAATGCAGTTGTCCTGTGCTCACTGCTAAAGATTTTTGCTCAAGAGTACATAACAATAAAAAATCTTCAAGAGCTAAAAATACAGGATTACTGCATTCTTTGACCTGTGGTCAGAGAGTTGGCAGGAGTCGCCCTGTATTGTTTGTTCAAGGTTTGTTTGAAGAGAACAATTATAGGATGATCATTAAAAATATTGACATATTTTTCAGGAGCAGAGGATTAAAAACACATCTTTAAGAAAGAGGATTTTTAAGTATTAAGTTTGATTGCATTAAACAAAGTAGGAACAAAAAGAAAACATTGTTTAAATCTTAATTTGAATTCCAGTTATTGAGGAAGTGGTTGTTTATTGAAATTGTGGATATTTCTGTGCATTTTCCTTGCCGTGTTTTGATACAATATACTACAAAATCTAGTTTAGCAGAATCTTGATCTCTTAAGAAAGATAGGCAACCCTTCCATGTAGAAGATCTCCAGTAGGATGAGAGGAGTCCTCAGTGGATTTTTGTCAAAAGACTGAACGAAGACTTCATCCCCCCCATTTTGATGCAGAGTCAAAATCAATCTAGACATACAGGGTAATAGTTATGACTAAGAGAGTTTGCCAGGTTGATAGCCTTGAATGAGTGATTCTCTGGTGTTGAACTCTGGTTTGCACAGATGAGAGTACACGGGTTCCCACAGTACAGCTCTGCTGAGTTTATGCCAGATTTTTTACTAAATTAGTTCTGTAATAAAATTGGAATGTTTCAGTCTTTGTCTTTCTGCTGTGTAGGGTCAGCACGCCTGCCTTGTTTTGTCCTTGTCCCTGACTCAACTTTATTCCTTTCATAGCTGCTTTGAGATGTTGTTTTGGGAATTGCCTGTGAAGGAGGACTGGCATTTCCCTCCACTTTCCCTTTGGATGTACTGCTGAGTGTAGTTGCTCCTGCTCCTTCCAGAAACTGTTTAAAGCAAAACAATATTTCCCCTCCAGACTTTTCTCTTAAAACCTGGGTAATCTTTACTTTTATGATGTTTATAATGTTTGATAACATGACTGTTATCAATGTTGTACATATGATGACGAAAGAGTGCTTCCTGTATATAATAACTGTTTATTGAACGAACAGAGGGTTGCAGTGTAGATACTCCTCATAACATAATGGAGAAGTGTATTACTTTCTCATTAACCTCACTAAACTGGGAGGACTAGTACAGTTGTCTTTATATTTCAAACTACCTACTAAAATAACTAGGTAAGTGCAAAAATACTGGTCTTTGTTTCCAACAAGGCTGCCAATTGAGATTATGTATTGATACATTTTTATTTGACTTAAAAATGTGATAGTGGAAGAAATTTTGAGCGTTAAAATTGTATGTTCCCCATTTTGATGCGGACTCAAAACCAAAATAAGTCCATGCGCATGATGTTTGTCTTAGGTGTTCTTGAAAGCTGCAGTGACTTTTGGATACAAAGTTGTTCTGCAACTTAACAAACTTCATTTGGACCAACTTTCTAACAATATGTAGTCTAAATTTCCCTGCTGATCATTTTTTGTACTGCCATCTGTAGATGTGAAGCACAATTAATCACTGTCCTCCTTATGAGACTCGCATATTTTAAGATTATTATATTCCGCCTTCCTCTTACTCCCTACCATATTCTCTGTTCTAGCATAAGCCTAGTTATTTTTAGTGTACTTCAAACTTGGTGTTTTCTTAAAAACAAAAAAAAGCCCTATACGGTCGTGTTCTCTCAGAACCTTTACCACTTTAGTGGCCCCTTGCCTTAATTTGTTAATGCTCAAAATTTGTAAATGCTGATATTTCAGAGATTTTAGCTTTGCCTGATCAAAAAAATAAATTCTTATTTTAGTTCTTTTTTCCTTGATTTGCATACAAAGTCTTTGTTAGTATGTGGCATAATGATATTTAGCTCTTATGCTATTTGTCTTTTTTGTAACATCATTGCATTGCTTGTTCTTCACAGATTTTTCAAAGACAATCAAATTTCTAAATCTGGACTACTGTAAAGAATTCTTGCTGTCTTGGCATCTCCATATGTGACTGATTTGTAACTGGATGATAATTTGTTTTACACCTTTAGAATGTTTATCTTGCTCTTTTTTATTCTGTATCTTACCTGCTAAGAGTGTCCATACTCCAGAGGTGTTTTTTTAAGATGTGCTAATCTGTTCTGTGGTGGTTTTATTTTTTGTTGGAAAATAGCTTTTTTTATTATACCTAAATAAGTGATCTCTTCAGTGTGCCTGTGACAGTCAGCTCACTGATCAGCTAAAAACAGAATTCAAAGAAATGAGCAACGGAGAATTATTCGTCCTTCCATCATTTAATATGTTGGGGGGGGAAAAAAAACATCTGAGGCTTTTAATGAGTGGTGACATCAGAGTGATTGAGGATATTTTGATTGTTCTGGGAAGCTGGATGAATAATACTCAAATACTTTTTTTAATCTGTTGATTTCCATCAACTGTCGTAGTGTTATTATAATCTTATCTTTTATTAACACATCCTATTACATTTAAATTTGCCCCTGACTTTTTTGCTCTAAGGATTTTTAGTTTGTTTGCTTTAGTGTATGTATTATAAAGAAAGCTGGAAGTAGTATTTGACTGTTTGTGGGTTTTTTAGTATTTTAATATTTATTTTGGGTCTTTTAGTAATTGTTAGTCTTCTCTGAAGGGACAGAGGACCTTTTAAAATCCAAATAATGTATTTTTGTCATGTTTTACTTGCTGAGAAAATAAAAAAATGTTTGCTTATATAAAGCTTACTGATTTCACCTGAGGAAAATAAATATAGTGATATTCTGAATTGTCACAGGTGGTGAAGGCACCCTGAGCAATGATTTACAAAATCTTTGACCAGTGATCACTGCAGAAATCTTGCTTTGATAAAAGATTAGATGGTGATTACTTGTGACCCCTACTATCCATTGTGTGATGATTACAAAGTCTCTTTAAAAGTGAGTCTGTACTTAGGTGGGATGGTTATTTCAGTGCATTTGCTTCTGTTTGAGAAGTTTGCTTTCAGGTTTGTGCTAGTGCTAATTTTAAAGAGCAAATACATATTCCAGGGGTTTTTGTGTGTGTGTGTGTGGGTTGGTGTTTGGTGGTTTTTTGTTTTGTTTTGTTTTGTTTTGTTTTTTGCTTGTTGTTGTTGTTTTGGTTTGGTTTTTGTTTGTTTTTCTTTTTTCTTCTTCTGGCCTCCCCTTTCCACATTTATTTGCAAAAAGGGGCTCTCTGCTGTAATAGGCTTGGGAGTGGAGTTAATGATCCAGCAGAACTTTTCTGGTACTGTGGTCTCCTTGGCTGTTCCTTTTGTTGCCAGCCAGTTGTAAGTGGGATTATATAGGAAATAAACTTCTGCAGTGCTTCCCTCCTTCCCTTTCCCTTGCCTCTAGCAAAATAGACTCAGTATGTCCGTATTCCTAAGCAGTGGTGTGTGAAGTTTCCTGCGTGTGTCCCGACCATTCAGCAGATAAACCTTCTTCTTTTGTGAAACTTGCAGGCAGTCTTCTCACTGACATCTCTGCCAGACGCCTTGGATTTTAGAGCTCGGGCAAGGTAATTCCTGGGAGAGCAGTCACATGTGGCTGGTTGCTGTAGCACAGGAGTTCACCTTGCTCCATTTAGCAGCCAGTGACAGACCGACCGTAGCACCTGAGGCTACCAAAGAGGAGATAATCTTCTTACAACCCAGAACAAATCCCTTGGTGGAGGAGGATTCCTCCAGGTTCTGCCCTATTAAAAGATGGGGATTTCCTGCAATGGGTAGGCTTTGCTCTGACAAGACACCTACATGAGCAGGAATTTGCACAGCAGTTGAGATCTAAATGCAGACACGTAGGGAGGGTTTTTTTTTAAAAAAAACCTGGTTTTCCCCATAAAGCCGTATTTCTTGACACTAAGTTCACAGCTTCAGCCTTGAGGTATCTACAGAAATGTTTGGAGTCCCAGCCCTCAAGCCAGGTCAGTCAAGTCAAGTTTAACTTGCTGATCACAGGTGCCCTAATATGTGGGTGCCTAGGAATGTGTAGCCAACACTGAACTCTCTTTCTGATAGATGTTTGTTCTGGTTTCCCTTCTTGCTCCTCCCAGTCCCAGCCCCCAGCTTTGCCTGATCTCCATCATCTGGGACTTCAGACAGGATACATTGGTAAGCATGTACCTTTGAGGGCTTGGATTATTTTGGAGATGGCAAGTGCCATGTAATGCTAAATTGGAGATATGAAACTTGGTATGGTTTTCCTAGGAAGTTACTGTACGTTTCCATGTAGATTTCTACTCAAATTATGTGCACTCTGTCTTCTTCTGATCCAGTTTTTGTTGTAGCATGGGATTTCACACTCCTTTTGTAGTTTTAGACTCGCATTCCCTACTTATTAAGCAAATTGGGTGTTTTAATGTGGTGTTACAAGTGCTCATTAAAGCTATTTTTCCAACAGCTGATCATTATTTCTCCCTTTTTTGATTTTTTTAAATTTCTTTTTTTTTAAATTTGAGAAAGCTAGCCAGCAGAGATTTTATTTCGTTTGTTCTATGTAAAGTAGTAATTTCCTTTTCCATTTTTTGTTCTTGCAGCCCTTAAATGCTTAGAAATTTGTTTTCAGTTGCGGCAAGTAGCCTAAAAAAAATTTTGTCTGTTTTATTCTTACCTATGGATGTAGCTGGGTGCTTTGTTTATAGTGCCAGACACAATAAGGACTCCATAATCAGCTAAATCATGCTTTTCCAAATGAGTCAAGTGTTTTGGGAGTGTGAATCAGCTTTGAGACCTACTTCTCAATTTTGAAGTCACTTGTCTGAGAAGTATGAAACACAGGAATAGGAAAAGTAGAACTGCAAACTTTGCTGATAATGTATTTTTAAATTTTCATAAACTTACTTCAAAATCAAGTTGTTTTTATTGTATATGAGTGTCCAGTGGCCCAGTTGACATGGTTTTCAGCAATCTAGATGACACTTCTCTTTGATGTGTTGCCTAAATGACTTTCCTTGATGAAAAAACCTTACATGAATAGTCTTTTTGCAGTTTAACATTGTAGATTTTTTCTGCAGAACATAAGCACTGATATATAAAGCACCACTGAAGTAGTGTAAAATGGTGATACTAGAGAAATTTTGAATCCTGACCTAATTCACTTTATCTTTGTGGTAGCAAATCTTGCCTTTTCTGCTTTTAGAACTCATTTTGATAGACGTAATTTCTTCAGAAAACATACACAGGAAGAGCTGCAATTTTTATTGCCTTCTATAAAGTAGTGCTTGCTTAATGGTGTAGGAGGATTGTGTTTGTGAATTAGTACACTTGCACCAAGTACAAATTGGAACGTAACTTACGTTTTCAAATCTCCACTTGTTTTATCATATCCAAAAGGTTCTTTGTGGTTTGGTACAAATGTCTGCACTACGAATATGGTCCTTGTAAGGAGAAATATTTTCGTAGTTATGCTGTAGTACCTTAATTTTTTGCTTCGTTGCCATTAGATTTGGAAGACTTGAAACCTGACTGAAGTGTGGTGATAGACACAGATAGGAGGTAAAATGCTTACGATTCCAGTTGTCAATGTCTGGAGTGGGTAAAGACCTGTGAGTAAAATCATTTCAGTTCACATCAGAAGTGCAAATTTTGACTTGTACTGCATTAAGGCAGTGTAAGGGAAACTGATAATAATTATTAAATATTTAATAGATCTGTAATGATAAAAAATTTGGTAGTGAATACATTTAAAAAGTTCATTATTGAGCTTCAGATATTGAACTGAGGTTTCCAAGACCAGACAGAAAATATGTTTAAATACCTGAGAGCTCCTGTAGAAATTTGTAGTATTGTTATATGTGAAACTGTGAGCATATCTTAACATTTTACACGTACAGTGAAAGACTGCATAGATGAAAGTGCCAAAGCCTGTAGCAGTTGAATCAAACTCTCTAATGTTACTCTAGAATGTAATTGAATGCTTATGTTCCACGGGAGGGTTTGCCTGCGAAGGTCTCTGATGTCTGTGCCGAGCCCTGTTGAGATGAATTTGAATCACTGCCAGTGCATTTCTCTGGCGTGTTACAGCCTTACTTCTTACCGTGGTAATTTCTCCTTAAAATTATAGATTTCCAGATAATGTGGCATTGCATTTTAAATACACATACTTTTGGAATTTGAGGGTGAAAAATAATAGCAGAAAACTGAACAAAGGCCGGGACCTCACAAATGAGCACATACTCTGCCTTCTGACTGCTCCTGGTTTCCTTGGGGCATCTTATGGATGCCTCCTGCCTGTGGCTGGTGCATCTTAGGGACAGAAGAGCCATGTAGATCCCTGCATCTCAGCAGAATTTTCTTTGAATTCAGCCCTCGTGACCTGTGCAGGTGGCTGCTCAGAGAACTTTAGAATGAGATAAGTGTGATGGATCAGACATAGCTACTGTTTTTATAAGTCTTCTGCTCTAATTTTACCCAAATGAGTAAAATCTTTGTTAGTAATGCATTTTGTGTTCTCTCTCTCTTTTTCTCCCTTCTCTCTCTAGTTGCCAGGATGTTGAAACATCAATACCAGAATTTTACACCCCTAAGGATAGGGCTCCCTGTTTTTCTGAAGATATTGCTCCCCTGCTGGATGTATTAACTTTTTGTGGAGTCTGTGATGTTTATACCTTGGAATGTCTCTATTCAGGTGCATGAATGAAGAGTTAGGGTCTGCCCTCAAATAATTCAGAATTATGTGTACATAGCTTACTCACAAAATTACAAGGTCATGTCATTTTTTATTTGCATAATTTCTTTAATGTTAAAAATGGAAAAGTATTTTTAAGTCTACTTTTCACATAATTGCAAGCTCATAGAATACAGACAATCATATAATATTCTTAAAAATTTGAAGAGGACAATTTATTCTTTACTTAGATCTGTGAAGGAGTCTCATAGTATATTGGTGATGTGTTTTCCAGAAATACTGTTAAGCTAATTCAACCCACCTTGAGAGCTGGTGATAAAAATCTTGATGTGAAACACTTTCACAGCAGAAGAGTGCAGGTGCAAAATGGAAAAGCAAGCGTTTTTTCAAGTGGCATTGATTGTTTTCTCTGCAATATGTAGGAACACCAGAATATTTTTAGATGAAAAAGATTAAAAAATTATCCATTGCATTTGTGATAGCCTATATGTTTGGGTTAGTTATTTATCGTTTGCAATATCCATAAAGCTATCTTAAGCATCCTAATTAGGTTTCAGCTTTTCAGAGGGAGGCTGGGAGGCTCTTGTGCAGTTGTGGCGCGGTGGCGGGGTGCATGCAGCACAGCTGCTTTCTGATGTCAGTCGCTATTTCAATGACACGAAAGTGGGAGAGGAAGAGCGTGAAAAAGGCAGACAGTTTTTAAGAAAAAAAAGTGTCATCAGTAAGCAAATTATTTTTGCCTGTGTTGTTTTGATTAGGATATGAACTAACAAATAAAGTCTGATTGCTACAAAAGAAATTACATCTGGAGAGTTTAACTGGGGCACTTTCAGAAAGTTTTTGGTGAAATCTGTATTTTTTTGCCCCCGTGCTGGGAAAAGTCTGTATTGTCTTTTCGCAAAAATTCTGGTAATACATGTCATTCACCTGGCCTGCAAGCAGAACAAAATCCTTTCCTCTCAGTGCTTTCTGTTTGGATTTCAGTTTGTGCTGTGTTCAGGGACGCTGGAAGAATGATGGATTTCCTGTGGAAAAGGGGAGTAGCTACATGGATCTGTGTGTAAGGTGCTCAGTACTTGATGAGCAGGGTGAATATTCCTGGGTTTGTTTCCTCCCTCTCTAGGCATCCTTTTGCTATGCTGATAATGGTATGATATCCTTGGGCTTTTTCTTTGGGATTTCTTGAATTTTGTAGATATGGGTTGAAAGAAACACAGAAAATTTCTGCTGATCTGTGATCTCAACGATCTTAGTTTCCAGTGTGAGGTGAAAATCGTTTCTTGAAAATGTTTCTTAGGATGGACTGACGCTTTCCTTTCAGATACATCCACCCTGGCACATGGGTTTTGTGGGAGGGAAGGAAAGGTGAATATGTGGGTATTTGTAGTGAAGGAAATTTCTGGATTTTGTTTGTTGTTCTCTTTTCCAAAGAAAATCAGGGAATTGTGAAAACTTCGGAGGGGCTGCATATATTAACAAAGTGGTTAATTAAAATGATGGAATAGCTCTTTGGCCACTAAAAGTCTGGACAATGTTTATTAATGGTTGTCATAAGGTCACTGATTTAGAAGTGTGAAGATTATTACTTGAGAATACCAAATAAAATTTCGTGCTGCCATTAAAAATGTGGTTTGCATACTGACTTTGGTTTCTTTATTCATGCACTTTGAGCAGCCTGAATCACAATTGGTTTTCTATGGCTTTTTATTGCACCTCTTTGTTTGACTGACCTCAAAAAAAGGGAACTAGATGATGATGATGGTAAACATTAAAATTTGCTTTAAAATATATATAGGTATTACTAGCACACATCATTTCACTTATTTGAAAAATAAGTTTCTTAAGAGGATATATATATATTTCTATGTTGCACAGCTATTTCTGTGTTATCTTCAAAGCGCTCTTAAGGAAATAATACATGCCTTTGTAAGGATTTCTTTTGAAGGTAGGTATGATTTCTATCTAAGTGTCATCTCCCACTTCAGAACATTCCTAAGGAGGTGTGAATCAACACCTGCCCAATTGAGGACAAGGAAGCAGCTTTTCTGTCTCTTTATACCTGTACTCAAGTGTTTGGAGCCTGGTTATTAGAAAAAATATTGTGAACTCAGTTTTATATTTCCAGTAGAAACACACATAGGTGCATGGTTTTCTTACCAGACGTTTTTCTTTTATATGGGAAAATTCATTGGCTATGTGAAACATGTAGGATGAACACTTAAAAATTAGTAGTCTGCTTATGCTAAAGCACTGCCTGCAGATGGTCCAGTTAGTTTGGTGTTCGGTGTTGAGGACAGTTACCCTCAAATCAGACACAGAAAAACTACTTGGAATTATAATGTGGGATTGAGTGAGTTAAGGGGTGGGTAATCATTAATGGTTTGCTGCTTTTATCAAGCTTGTCTAGACAGTTTTTTTTTTTTCTTACAATTTTTAAATATGATTTTTAAAATTTTATTTATAGTACAGCTGTAGTCATGAATTTTCACCCATGAATTTTTCTTTTTGTGTTGAAAGTATTTTCAATATTTACTTTAAAATCAATTTTCTAGTCTCATATTGCCCCTGTATGTTTGATGCTATAGAAATAATGTTTGGATATGATCATGTACTATAATTGGCCCCTGATATTTTGTGTACCAAACTTTACAGTAGCAGATTTAACTAGAAATACTGCATAGTGACATATTGTACTTAAAAAATATAAACGTGTATAGAGAAAAGTAGCAGATGATAGAATTAAAGTTCAGCATCGTTTCCCTCCTTCCCCCTCTCAAGTTTTTTTCTTGATAGAAATAACAAGGATTTTTTCTTTTCTTCTCTCTTTCCCCTTTCCCTTTTCCTCCTTCCTTTGAATTAGTTTAAATTAGTTATGGTATCATTGCACACAGAGTTAGGACTTGTTAAATTCAATTACTTTTTAAAAATTTCTTGTCTGTAATTTAAAAAGGGTGGGTTCATCTTATGTTTTGGCTTAAACTTTATAAATGGTTAGTAAAACCTATAGACAATCACAGGAATAACTTAGCTGTCTTCGAAACTGTTGGAAAATGTATTCTATTTTGGTGTTTCCTTACATGTGTTCATGCATGTATGTGCATGGTTAAATTTACATTTTCATAATAAAGGGTAGTTTTGACAGTGGATGAAGTGATAGGATAGGAACCTTCCTCTGAGTTTGGAGGAGACAAGAATAAATTATTTAATTATTTGTTTTACTATTTATGGTGACATGCTGTATCATGCTACGTTAATAAAAAGTTGGTTGAAACATTATTGCCTCACCGTTTTTATTGAAAGTGTTGATTGTTCATTGAACCTTTAGTTGTTAATTCTGTGCAAAATTAATAGCTTTGTACTGTTGGTCCTCAAGGAACTCTAAATACAAGCCTTCAGCAGTGATGTAACCTCTTTCTCTTCAAACGTCTGATAATTTTACAATGAAATTCAAATTTCCTTCAAGAAGCTCTATACTGGTGTGCCTAATACTTTTTAAGAATTGAGGAAGTATAGATTGTAAAATTAATTTTTTTTTTGTTGTTGTTGATACCAAAACTGAAACTTCAGAGTGTTTTGTGATTAAAAACATTTAGAATGTTGGTCTGCCTGTATTAAAAAAAAAAAATTTATTTCTTCCACAGGTAATGATTTACTGGGTAATTTTTTAGGCTTAAGAAGTTTTTGGAATAAATTTTGCAGATTTTCTCTAACTATCACAACAAAATAAATCAGATTCGTGAATGACATCTACCAAGACTGTTATGGTTTGTTGTGAAGTAGGCTTGACCTTGTAGTTTACACACCAAACCTGGCAGTTTAGTGGATACTGTTAACTTAGGTTATATAACATTGCTTTTTGATGCCGTATCCTTGCATCTTCCCCCTTATATTTTATGGAATATAAGGAAAATATGGAATTACTCAATTCTCATCATGGCTATGTCAAGCTTAAACATAATTCTCACTGTTTTTTTCTGACCTGAGATGACAGCTGAAAGGTGAGCTCTTCTGTGTTGGTTCAGTATATTCACATCACCAGAGATTCCTGCTCTGCTCCAGTTCTTTATTGGAAATGGATCACACCATGTGATTTTTTTTGTTGGAATTCATTTTCTTCGGGTTATTCCTCCTAATTAAGGTAACTGGTATTTTAGTGTTGCTGATGTATCCATTCTTTGCTGTATAAAGATTGTCTTCGTAGCATTTTTGTACTTGAAAAAGTAATATTAATTTAAAATAAATGGTCTTTTTTATTAATAACCACATATGCAAAAAAAGGGAACATCTGCCTTCCAAATGTTATTCAATGATTGTAATTAAAAGGTTAAATAAAAGCTGAGGCAAGCTTTGAATTTTGAAGCATTTGCAACAGCTAGTAATCTGACTTACTGCAGACATTTTTGTCAAAGTTGAAAAAGTTAGAGCTAATTAATTTCTTGGGAGACATATGATGAAATTGTAGGTGTGATAACATATTTGAGTAACATATGGTCGTTATGGGGCACCTTTCTAATGACTGAGCACCAAGTTAAATATAGACTTTCCATTTTTTCACTTCTTCTATTAGTGGTTCTTTGTTACTACAATTTAAACTCATTTTCTGTCGTGCATGAAATAGGATTCTTTATATGTTTGTAAGTACTTTAAAAAATATTGCCACCACGGTGCTACACCTTGGTGAAATTTACTGAGGCGGACAGTTCATCTGTGACAGCCTTTTGATTTTGGTAGCATTAATTGCGATTATGTACATTTTTGACCTGTACTTTATAAATGTGAAACTTGCCACAGAATGTTTAGATGCCTGTCCTCAAAGTAGGAGTGTAAAATATTTTTGAGAGATTGGTAGAAAATGAATGTTGCTCCCCCTATATGTAATATATTGAAATTTACTTTAATCAGCTATTGTAATACATTATGTCCTAAAAAGGAGGACAGAGGTATTTTTAGAACACTTTCTCATTCAGTCTACATACTCCTAATAAACTGTATTATGTTTCTTGAGAGGCAGTTCTGCTGTTCCTTAGGAGGCTGTAAATAAAGATTGTAATAGAGTAAACAAATGCTGCATTTTGTAATTAATGTAATCAGAAGCTTTACCTAGTTTTAAGTTTCATTTATCTATTATAATAATCTAGAGCCAATTTCAAGCTTTATTATTTCTGTGTCAACAAGCAGAATGAGAAATTCAGTATATATGTAGTGATGGTGATGTGAATGCGGAAGGAAATAAAAATGTTTCAGGTGAAAATGAGGAACAAAATGGAAGGAGAAGGGTGGGGTGGTTTCTGGGTGGGGATGGAGAAAAGTAATGAGTGCATGAGAAAGCTGCTGTTTGTGGTGGGAGAAGATAAAGGATGCATGCTGATGGAGACTAAGTGGGAATTGTATTCTGAGTTGAATAGGAATTTTTTTGCAAGTCATGTTTTTTTCTGTATTTCAGTATCAACTGAAATGCAGGCTGTGGATTGGCTTATTTTTTCTTTTTTAATGAAAATGACAGTTAATTTGGTTCTAAAGGAATTCTATTGCTCATGAATTTTGCCTTGCTGGAGAGGATGCTGGATTATCACAGCATCTGACTTCATAGTAGCTGCGGCTTCTGTTTTGAAGCTTTGTCATCCAGCCTTTACTGTGGCTACAGAGGGAAGAAGGTGTTGAAGGGATTTTAACAATTACTAGGAGCATGGTAGTGATTATTACTTGAATGTGGCCACCTGTTTCTTACAGGAGAATGAAAAAACTGTGCTGATACTTAAAGAGAGAGAAAAATCTCCTACTGCTTGGAAGGAGAAAATGGGGGCTTGTGTCTTGGTATCTGTGGTATTAGTGGAGAGGAAAACAGCCTGAGGAAGATAAGACTTCTTCAGTGCCATGGGAGTGCCCTGCTCATGCAGCCAAGACATCCAGCAGTGTGCACAATGTCGTTTGGACAGTCTTTCCTACAGTGATTGCATTTCTCTTTTCTTCTAGGCAATTTTTGTAAAAAGGAAGCTTTAATATGTTTCTTGGTGTGTGGAGTTTTTGACTAACTAAAATTAACTTTGTGAATAAGTTCCTCTTTCGGTAGCAGAAAGTGATCGACTACCTGTTGAAAGTAAAGGTAGTGATCTGAGTGGGTAGGCAGACTTAATGTTCATTAAATTCACACTTAATGTTCAATTCTGATAAGCCCGATGTGCTGTATACATGAGACAATTGTATATTTTTATTTTAGCTGTTTTCTATGGTGACATTTGTATGTTTTTATTTTAGCCTGTTTGCCTGCAAGTAGGTGTGCTTAATTATGGAGTGCTTGCACCTGAAGTCATCAATATTATACTTCTAATGCTTAAATTGTGGGGCCCGATGTGATGAGATCAGGGCTTTAGCTGTTCACGTCTTTCATTATTTATTGTTAAAAATCACTGAAGCCCAGAATGGATCAGGGCAGAGGGTATATGTTAAAAATCTAATTAAAAAAAAAAGCATCTTGTGGCACATGATGAACTCTCACATCTAAGCATTTTTGGATGCTTTCATAGCCATCTGTAGAGGAAGGATCATTGATTATGCATCAGCCGGATAAAAGAGATCATTCTGATACATTTCTTTCTTCGCCAGATACCATTTTACTGCAAAATACTATGGTATATTGATTGAATGATAAAACCAGGTTTTGTAATGGATGGCAATAAAAGCATACTGTGTAAAGAACACAATTATATGCTACAGTGAAAGGTTGAGTTTCTCTTAGTGGTTTCTGATAGCTATATAAATCTTAGGAGGAAGGTAAATCTTGATGAATTAAATTTAAAATGAGACCACCCCCCCACTATTGGTGAGCTTTTCTTCTGAGTTGAAACACTGTAAAAAATAATATTGACAAAACACTTTTCTACATAAAACTTTGAATGTTCAGTTCAGCATTATTTAGTCTTAAGTTATGAAACTAATAATTAAAAAAGGAGGTATACAAATCTGTTTCTTACGATAGACAAATTTGCCTTCTGCATTTGTTTAGGAAGATAAAGTGTCTTTTATGGAGAATGTACATCACACCAGTTAGGTTCTATAACATGCGGAATGAGCACTAGTTTATGAAGAGACATGAAAGAAAAATCTTCATCGTTTCATATGGGAGACTGATACAATGTAGAATAAATTCCTGTTCTGTTGCTGATCACTTTGTTAGAGGTGTTAGATCACAGCAGAAGCTTAATTTGCCTGATGATATGAGCTCCATAATGTTATTTTTTAAAAAGGAATTCTGAAAAGCGGAAAACAAGACAGTGTTATTAGTGATTTGTTTGTTTTCTCTTTAAAACAGCCTTTCAGCTTTGAGTATTGAAATAATTCGCATTTGGCATATGACAATTCTTATTGAGGAGCAGACCCATGTGTATAATTTTTCTGTGGTTTGGGGTTTTTCTTGGGGCTGGGGGTGAAATATGAACTATTTGCAAGTTGCTTTTTTTTGTCAAAAAAATAGGAATTTTTTTATTCCAAGGCTTTACTATCTGTTGAAAAAAATATGCAATTGCAGCAAATATGTAAGGGAAATTGCTCATTTTCTTTTTAGGTTTCCCTCAACAGTCCAACACTGTGAACGATGCACTCATGTACTTTTTATTATATATGATCTGGGACAATTTCTCCCACTTTACAGTTCTCAGTTTGAGTTTGGGGGTTTTCCTTTTGTTGTTATTGTTTTGTTGTTGTGTTGTTGTTGTTTTTGTTTTTAATGGGGTGTTGTTTGTGTTTTTGTTTCCTCTGGGGAAATCTCTAGACACAGAAATGCAAGAAAAAAATACAGTATGCCAACAATTACTCTTTGAAATAAAAAGATGAATTAAAATATAGGTAAATAATTGTGTAACATGGAAAATCCATTGTCAAATGTATACACATAGAATTAAGACTATATTTAGTATGCATACACAGTAAACTTTGTAAAAGTAACTGTGTGTCAAGGTCCTTAAATCCAACGTATCTGCTGGAGAATTTTAATAGATATTAGACATTATGAAGCAAAGTTGAGGCCAACTCTTAAATAAAGAATAAAGGAAATACTGAGTAGCTTCTTCCTTAGTGACAAGAGCAGAGTTCCCATGCTAATGTGTATGTATCTGAAATTAAGCTTGTGTAGTCAGCTTTAGTTCTGGCATCTTTTAAACTTTTTAAATACTTTACTTGGTAACTAACTGGTCAGCCTTTTAAAGGAGTTTGCTTTGGATGTGACTTCCTATTTAAAAGCCAGCTGAAAAGTGATTGTATCGTGTGGAGTTACATTATCTCTCAGTTTGGGTTAGAATGGACATTTGCACTTGAAACACGCAACTGGTGGCTGTAACAAGCCCTTATCTGCCCTTTCCTTCGAGGACTTCATATTCATATTCATATTCGTATTCTCTTCTTTCGGTTGTCCTGCTACTATTCATTTGCATGTACGCAGTCCAGATCTGGCCCTGTTCTTTCTCTGGGTCTTCTCAGAGCATTGTGAGTCCCTGCTGTTGCTCCAGCTCATTTCTGTGGCAATTTTGAATTTCTCTCAACTTCTAAATGTTTTAGCCATCCAAGTACCCACTCTGGCCAACTTGTTCTTTTTATCACCTGCTGCCCCATTGCCTCGTTCAGAATTCTGCAGTGCGTTTGTCCTGGTGTGAATTATTCCATTTGGACTGCTTCCTTCGTCTCTCTACTACCCAGACATCATTAAAGGTAATACTTGGAGTGCAAGGAAGAGCCCCTCTGCTCTCATTCTGTTGCAGAAAACTGATTGTCAGAAGGAGCAGTTGCAGGAAATAACAACCAGTCTCTACGTCAGGGGAGGGAAAGTGGCCTGTGTAACATGCCTGGGTTTCCAGGCTCAACAAGTCTTATGTTAGCAGATGTGGAGTATATATTTATATGTATCTATATATAAAATTAATAATAATAACATCTGAATGTCTCCACCTACAGACATCTCTGACACCCAGTGAATCCTCTGCCAAACAGCAAGTTCCAAGTCAAATTTCAAAGCCTAGTTATCAGAGATTTTTGACAAAAGATTTGTTATAAGGCTTTTATACAATAGCATGACCCTGTACCTTCCCCTAATTCCTTGAGAAATAACTGACTTAACTTGTTTCAAATTGTATTCAACTTCAGATAAACCAGTGGAAAACTACCTGTAGGTAATGTGGGGATTGGCTCAGACTGCTGAGGTTACTGTTCAAGCAGTTGGTGTCAGCCATGCTCCTGTGTGCTCTTTCGTGCTTTGAATGTGGGGGTGCTGCCCTTTAAGAATCTCAGATTTTGTTCCAGAGTTTGATAACTGTTACACTGTGAAGGAGGAAGGTAAAGAACAACCTTGACGTATTCTTCTCTGAAAAGCACAAGGTAATTTAAAGGAATTGATTTATGTGGTAAGGAAAGGTTTCAAAATACAGACTTATAATTTAAGTGCATAAAAGCTGAATATGAATATTCAGTTTATTTGACAAAAACGTAGTAGGTAAATCAATACAGAGCTCAAACAGCTTTTCAAATGTAAATTTTAAATGTGTTTTAGAGTATCCATAAAGTACATACATACGTACATGTAATTATTTATTTATTAGGAATGAAATTGCCTGAATTATGATAAATCAAAGACTTAGAATTGTTTGACAGGTGTAATTTTTGAAAACTATTTCTAATATTAATTGTGCAAACAAAATGTGTAGTGCTAACTTCTTGGATGCTCCAGAAGTCCAGACTTGTTGGTCTGCCAAAATAACATGTGTCTGGTGTGACAGTGTAGGTAATTGGCACACAGGGGAGGAGTATGTCCAGCATCTTGTTTAGCACTCTGGAAGTCTGGAGTCCAGATGACCAGAGAATGATGTTGACAATAGATGACACTTGGGTTTTTTCTTTGCACAGCTGGTAAGAAAAGAGTTTATACTCTTGGTCTTTGATGTCTGATAAAGCTCTCTAGGTATGTGGTGGTAGAGTTGTTACTTCCTTTTCACGATTGGTTCTCTTAATGTAAGAAGTCAGTAAGAGTGTGAAGTTAAAAAATAAAATCAGGCTAATGGGTTTGGAAAGGAGATGGCTTGAAGTGCTTGTGTACGCTTGCTGAATGTGCTTAGTAGGGAAGTATCATTTAGCATGGCTATTTAAGCACTTTATTTTCTTCTTCACACTGGAACTTTATTTCTTTTCAAAAGTGGGTTTTGTTGCCTGATGTTCCAAATATTCTTCTTGCATGTGGACTTTTTAATTTTTTTTTAATTTGCTAAAAATCTTTTATCCCTCTATTCTCACTTTTCCTCTGCAAAGACTTGTTTAGATGTGTTACATGACAAAATTTGACATTCATATACTGAATTTTCTAATATGACAGAATTTGACATTCATATACTGAATTTTCTAATATCTGTCTAAATGCTCAGTTTTCTTCCTTTTCTGTTACTCTCTTGAGCGTGTACTCATTCAAAGCCAAGATTGTCAATGTCCTGCTTTTGTGGGCCTAGTCCCTGATTATCAGGGAGTTTCTCAAATAATGCTGCCCCTTTTATGAAGATGAAGTTGAGAATAGTGAAAATGGAACAAGACCTAAAAATCTAGAAGGGAGATTATATTAATAATTACAGCTGTGCTTCTAGTTGTTTATAAAGAAGATAAGAGTTATACTGGAACTCTATGGGTAGAGAATTACTTGTCAATAAAATGAAACTGCAGAGGTTCTTTTTGAATACTGAAAGTACTGTTAGTTTTCTACCCCCACCCAATATGTATATTTTGCAGGTGTATTCTTGTATTGGTCAGATACTGAAATCCATACCATCTCTAGATTGCACTTTATCCTATGTACCAGAGTATTTCTTGGTCTCTTTGTAATTCTCCACTTGACACAACGAATATAGGAGTTGAGCAGCTGATGTAATTTGGAAATTGCATTTTGGAGTGAATGTGGCTTAAGAGTGGCCAGCTCTTGCTGAAACAGTGTGAGAGGGCTAAGATTCACACAGAAAAATGACTTTTCTTCTCTCCATCCAGACTTGAAATAAACAGTCCTCATGGTTACAGCACTTATGTCCAAAAGTTAAAATGCTCTATTTTTTGAGAGACTTGGCCTCTGTTTCCAAGGGTTTATAGTTCAATGTGTAGACAGAGACCAGGCTTTCAGAAAGAATCCCTAAAACGTTTTGGTACTGAATAGAAAACTGCTGCCTAGAAGTATCATTCCTTAGGAGCCATTAGAAGCAAACAGAACCCATTTAACAATACTTACCTCCAAAGTAGATGTCATGACAGTGTCAGTCCTGGAACACTCACCCAGGAGCTGACTATTGACTTGGTTTGATCTACACAGGTGACCTGTTCTCCTGCTAGTTAACAACAAACCAAGAATAGCACCAGTGGTTGCTCAAACAGCTAACATTTGATGCTAGAGAAGAGTGAAGATAAAAAGGGAAAGATATTAAGTCCTTCTGCAGTTCTTCACAGCTGGCTTTCCTCTTTACTAGCCAGGACAATTTTGTGTCATCAGCAGCTTTGGTTCGTCATCCCTTACTTTCATTTCCGGATCATCTCTGATCTATTGCACGCAAGGGTAGGTCATTGAAGGTTTCCAGTGATGACCTTGATTTTCACTGTGGAAACTGACCACTTACTCTGCCTTTTTATACCTGCTTTCTGACTGTTTAAAATTTATTTAATTTTTTTGTGAAGGTCATCCATTTCTTCCGGTGGAGACTGAGGATTTTTAGGTTAAGGACATTGTTCAGTGTTGTTGGGAAACGTAGGCAGTCCATATCAATTGAAATTTTTTCTGATCTAAATGCTTACTAACTCCTAAAAAAGAAACCTCAGATTTCTGGGATGTTATTTCTTTTTACAGAGGCTGTTTTGACAGTTTTTCCAAGCTTATTTGTCTGCCCACTAATTTTGTTCTTGAGAGTAGTTTATACTAATTTGTTCAATTCAGATGTCAAGTTTTTTGGTTTTCAGATTTCTGGATCTCATTTGGAACACAAATTAGAATTTTTTTAAGCCATATTAATATTGGAAGAACACAGAGGAAATCAGAATGGCTCAGGAAATTTGCCTAGGTAACACTTCTTGAGTTACCAACACATCTAAACAAATGCAAAGGTAGACCATCCTTTGTCAAGTACCAAAGGTTAGAAAGGATAGTCGAGAAAGCAAAGAGTATTTGCTTTGAAGGAGAGCTGTTACCTTTTACACTGCTTAACTCATTTGTCTTTTAGCAGGAAAAGACTCAATAAAGCACTTGATGTGATTTCTTGTGTTAACATGTAAACATAAAGAGGTTTATAGGCAGGATTTTCCGGCACAGCCACTTGGGTGAAAATCCTCAAAAACATGATCAAGCTTGTATATCTATAGTAATTAAAATCCTTTTAAAGTCAGAGTTGTCTGAAGAGCATGCAGTGAATGTACACATATGGGCTGCTGTGGAAAGGTCAGAAGTTACCAGAAAGGAGCAATCATGATCAGTATCAGACATTTATGGAATTTCTTGTCAAGGCATGTAAGAAGTTCTCATCTGATCTCAAGATCATGAAGTTGTTCAGCATGCTGAAACACATCTTTGGTCAATCTTTTTTTCTCAGAACTTTTCTTTTTTTTCTCCCTTGTCATATGCAAAGTTTTTAGCAAAAGATAGGGAATGGGATTCAGTTGTGAACCCAAATTTGAGGAGACTTTTGTCTGTTGTGTCAAGGATAATCTCTTTCTTTACAGTTGCTTCTTATAGATTCCATGAAGTAGACTTCTTCACATTGGAAGAAGATATTGCATAGTGGTTTTTAATGTTGCAGAAAATTGTTCTACGAAGTCTCATTACATTTGAAGGCTTGAATGAGCTTGGGGGTTTGTTTTAGAAGCAATTCTTTACATGTTGAAAGAACAGTAGCTTTGTATTTACACGAAGTGAGTAAAAGGAGATTGAAATATAAGATCAGGACTAGAAATAAAATTACAGGATGACAAAGACTGGAGAAGAACTGAGGGAGAAAAAAGGAGTTGGAGAAAATACGTTTCGTTTCTTAGGTCCTAAAAAGGTGAATCCAGATGAAATTGCCTAAATAAGATGGCTTAGTTATTTAATTTATATTCCACGTAGCAAACTGTTGCTCTGCTGTGCTCAATATATAAATATCACAATAGGTATCCCAAATATATAAAAACCTGTTTGTTTGGGGTTTTTTTCCCCAAAGTAAAATGTGCTTTAACAGTGAGACTTTGTCAAACCTGCATGGCCTCTTTGTATTTCAGACATCAGCTGATACTCTGCTGGTCGACATCCTTTTGAAATTATGTGTTCTACTGCTGCTGCGTAGTGCTGAGCACAATGATTTTATCTATTAGCGGATGTGGATGTTGTGGCCATGTATTCAGAGGGTTGTAAGTGATGTCAGTATGTAGGATTGTTCCTCCTGTGACTTCTATGATGCTGCCTGGATACTGAAAGAGAAGATAAAAGAGAGAAATCAAAGTAAGCAGTTAGTTTCACAATGTTATTTTTCTTAACAGTTTTCACTCAATATATGGCTGTTACTGACGCTCACCAATAATCAGGAGGTTGATAAGATTAATTAGTAGTGCAGTTCTGGTCTAACACAAAAGCTGCAACGCTTTGAAAATTCACTTTTCTGAAAACCATGGGGAATTCACCCCAGGACAAGAGCACTGGGGAATTGATTACTTGAAATTGTGGAGGAAGCTTTGAATTTCTTCTTCAAGGAGTTTGTCTTCCAGTGCTGTCAGTTGGTGATTTGTCCACCGACTGAGAACACAAAGGTGTATGTTGCTGTGGAAGGGGTATCAGACATGTGCCTCCCAGCAGTACTGTAAGCATGGCTGAAGACTTTGAATACTTGGAGTAACAGACTGGTGCAGGGTTTATTTATTTATTTTCTTCCCTCATAAACTTGCTCCTGCTTTTTCCGAGGTTGTGAAATTCATCAGATAAAGAGTTATTTTTCCATGGTCATACAAGGCTGCCTTGATCACTTTGGAAGGTCATAATACTTATTTGGGGCAGAGAATGCCTCTATTTTATGTAATGGAAATTTGGTGTTTTGGCCCTGAGGCACTGTTTATGTTAATGTTGATGCAATTTCAATTGCTGTTCTGTGAGATCTGAGGGTTTTTTTACAACACTGACTTAAGAAGCATTTTGCTCAGCACTTAATTAAGAGGGAAGACTTCCACAAGACCTCAACAGCCTGTGAATGTGGAAGAGTGAACAGAAGTTGAAGATGTGTCATAAAAGAGCTAGAAGCTTCAGAGAGGAGCTCACTGATATGAGGCATGCATACAGTGTTTTGTAGACATCTGTGGCAGAAGTACTGGAATCCTGAGTTGAAAGTTGGGAGAAAGATTTGAGAATATTTTGTCTAAGTTTTGTGTTATCTGTGCAATTTGTTTTCTGGTCAGGAAGGATGTGCATTTTGAGATATGAGAAAAATTAAGATATTATAATGAAGGAGATGGACTGAAAAAAATTACAAGAATGCTTGGTTAAATTCTTTCGGTATAAAGACAGCTCTATAACATAGTTCTCATTCCAGGATTTTTAATGCAACTTTAAATATACATCTATATATTTATAAATATCACACAGAATTTTGTTTTGTCAATTACATAAGTGTTACTCCATACCAGTTCTCCCTCTTGCTCACAGTAACATTCAGAATGAACGAATTACTGTAGGTAAAATAAAGGAAAAATGCAACCTCCTCCTCAAGATCATATGCCAAAAATATATCACAGTAAGTTCTTAATGTAGCTGTACAAGGAAGAGTTTGCAAGTTCAAACACATATTAGCAGCTTTTCTCAGTGGGAGATCTAGCCTTAGTTTCAGTGAAACTGTTCCTTTAAATATCTCTTTAATTTGTGGTATTATCTGACAAGTTAATGACCAATTTTGCATTTTTTTTCATTAATTTTTGAACTCTTAATGTCTAAAAACAAAATGCCTTGTAAAAATCCATAGCCACACTCCAATTTTTCATCATCTTATTTCTGGAATGTATGTTAATATCCAGTAATGTGGGTTCTCACTAAGCCTTCATGGAAAGAATAAAGTAATACCTTGTGCAAAATTTAGTTGTCTTCATCATCCTGGAAAGCAAGGTATTGTTTCCTTTGGGGGTTAATTAAAGATGCTCATGTGTAAAAATTCAGTGTTTAAACTGCAATTTCCCATGAGAAGAACTGAAGCTTAAAATGCCAATTACAAAGGAAAGGTGGAAAAACAGGGAATGTAAATGATAGTTTATTAGATTAGAAAATTGTCTCAGCTCATAGTTTTAGCTAAATATTTACAAAAAATCTGGCATTCACAGTAGAGCTCATAAAACAAAGTAAGATTTCACTGTTTACATGAAAAGCAATTGTAAGGAGGAGAATAACATTTTGTGTAGCTACCAGATAATTGTCTCTGCCTCCAAAAGAAGAAAGTGTGTGAAGGAATGGAAAGGAAGTTACTCCTTCCTTATAACTCCTGATAGTGATAAATTAGATATCCATTTCTGTCTTAAAAGATCTCTTCAAAGTGTCAAAAGAAGAGTATTTCAAGGTGTTTATAACAAATCCAGACAAACAGCATTTTGACCGGCTACGCTGTTTCTCATAATTTGCAACAAAATATACAAGCTTTGGGTATAGGATATAGGGCTGTTTGAATGGGGACTCATAGGAAAGCTGGAGAGCCAAATAGTATAGAGCCTCTACAGTAGAATTAGTATGCATATGCCAAGCTGGAATTATTTTGTATTTCACTATGAATTTTTGTTAGTCTTGTTAATTGAGTTTTGAGTGTCAAAGAATCACAGAATTGTTAGGGTTGGAAGGGACTTCTGGAGATCATCCAGTTCACCGCCCCCTACCCAAGGCAGGGTCACATAGAGCAGGTTTCACAGGAACATGCCCAGGTGGGTTTTGAATGTTTCCAGACAGGGAGATTTCACCACCTCCCTGGGCAGACTGTTGTAGTGCTCTGCCACCCTCAATGGAAACAAGTTCTTCCTCGTATAGAGTTGGAATTTCTTGTGTTTTGGTTTATAGACATTGCTCCTGATCCTGTCTCTGGGCACCACTGAAAAGAGTCTGACACCAACCTCTTGACACCCACCCTTGAGATATTTATGTGCATTAATGAGATCCTTTCTCAGGCTTTTCTTCTCCAGACTGAACAGGTCCAGCTCCCTCAGTCGCTCCTCAAAAGAGATACTCTAGACCCCACATTGTCTTTGTGGCCTCCATTGAACCCTCTCCAGTAGTTCTTTGTCTTTCTTGAACTCTGGAGCCTGGAACTGGACACAGCATTCCAGAGGTGGCCTCACCAGGGCTGAGTAGGAGGGCAGGATCACCTCTCTGGACCTGGTGGTCACACTGCTCCTGATGCACCCCAGGATGTTTATTTGGTTGACTTCAAAGTACAAGTAGTTTACTACCTGTCCACTAGGAGGTTGAATTTCACTGGTGATGCAGGGAGTGAAAGTAAAACTTGAAAGCAAACTGGAGTAAAACATGAATATTTTTCTTTCTGCTTTAAATAAAATGCAATGACAATTGTACATGAAATGCTCTTTGCCCAGTGTGACACTTAAAGGAAAGGACCATGTTGTTGGCTGTGTTTCTTAGTCTCATAAGCTCACAAAAGTAGCCCAGACAGCTTGCTGACCTCAGATGGACCTTTAAGTCTCTGACTTGTCAGACAAGAAGGGCAGCACTCTTAATTGGCATTCAGATCACAGGCAGGCACTGGGCTCAGCGCATAGCCAAGTACTGCTTTAGGATTTAGACAAAGCCACTCTGGCAAAACATCCCAGTTGTCAGGGTAGCTGGCTGTTTCCTAAAGAACTGTTACATAATGGAGAGACTGAGAAAAGCTTTAGGATGCAAATTTTTTTTAAAGTAAAAATTAAAAAAAAAAGAGGAAAAAAGAAAGTGGCAGTAATTTGTGAAAAGAAACATCCCCCCTCTCCTCGGATGATCTCATTCATTGTTTCTTCCTTCTGTTTAACTTCTCAGGGTCATAAATGTAGTTTACTGTTTAAAACCGTAGTGATGTCACTCCAAAGGTATTTTGTGGAAGTGGGGAAGGAATTATCTGAAAGTACTTGGGAATCAACACTTAGAGATTTATTAGCCTTACTAGAGGTCAGCTATTTGCATTTCTTCTTCTTTGTGCTTGGTGTAATGTAAACTGGGAATTCAGCTATAGAGTGAATGTTTACATTTGAGACATCCCGTGGAACAGAAGCGAACGTTGTGTTTATTGCTCCAGCTGCCTTCTTGAGTGAAATCGTGATCTAAAGTCTCGCTGGTCCCAGGCCAGATTTCCAACCTGCCCCCTGTGCTGATCCCCTACACAGTGCCAGGGTTTGACACTCCCTGGTACTGTTTCTCCCTGCAGCCTCCAGCATGACATCAGCCCCAAGCGCTGCTCCCAAGGCCACTCACAGCCCCTGCCTGTGCTGGGAACGGGATAGAAGAGGAGGAACTGCTTTGCGCTGCCTTGGGGCTGTGACAGTGAGCACCACAAAGGCGGCTTAAAAAGAGTTGCTGTACTGTGGTTAGAGTGGTGCAGGGGACTCTGATCTCCATCACAATATGCTTGCTCTGCTGTGGGTGTTTTGGTGCAAGAAAATTTTGTACAGTCCGCCTTAGATGTAAATGTATTGCAGTGATTTATTTATAATATGGCCCTGTTTAACAAAGTGCTTTTGAAAGTGTACTTATTTAAAGTATTTGTACAAGTAGCGCTCTCTTTGTTAAACAACAAACCAGTTGATTGGAGTACTATCACCCAATCCACTGAGAAGGTGTTTCAGAGGCTATGTATGTTTTCTGTAAGCTTATGCTTGTTTGTTTTGGAGATGTTTTTTTTCCAGGAAGTTAGGAGGAATGTCAAGTATGGAGGCAGCCAGAGAACACGACTTACAGCGCGTGTTCTTGTAGGGAGAGTGTATTCTTTCTAGAAGCTTGGTCTGTGAGGAGGGATGCTGTTAGGTGTTTGAAGGATCTTTACAGAAACACTTAAATGTCACTAACTTAATTTCTTACCAAGACACTAAATTACATTTTCTAGCTGGTCTGTAAGCAACGCTTTCCCCATTGCAGAAAATAATTAAAAGGAGTGAAAGTGAAAGATTTGTTTGGGAAGTCTGAACTATTGGTAATATAGTTAACAGTATCAATAACCATGCCCAAAACATGTTGGCAGTAGCCATAACCCAAAACAACTACGAAGCTATGCCAAAGTAGCCTACCACTATTCCTGTTCCTTGAGTTGTGCTTTGTTTGCTTTGTTGGTGCCCTGCCTCATGGACAGGGTAGTTCACTGGTCCCAGTTGCCAGGGCTGTGTGAACAGTAACAGCTTTAGTGGTCACCCTTGTGCAGGCTTTGGTGCTATGGAGTGTTTGATTTGAACGTTGCATTGTCCGTGCCAGGTTGTTTCTGGCAGCCTTTTTAGTTGCTCCTTTGTTCACTGCTAGTTATTTCTGAAACTGGGGGGGGTGGGGGGGGGTCTGACTGCTTCCATTAGCTAGGCCTCTTAGCTTGCTCTGACACCCAGTCTGGGAGCTGCAGCTCCTCTGTTGCTTTGCGTCTCCTATCATAGCAGCCCTAAATGTTTGATTTTTGCAATAGACAGTCATGTATACAGCCTGTATGGAGCCCTTGCCACAAAAGGCGGACTTTCTGAAGAGAGGTTTTCCCTTTCTTACCGACAATTAAACTCATTAAAACTTTTGGCTAAAGTTTAGCTAACAAAGCTTACAGGCTACAACTGTGGGCTACATTACTTCATTTGGAGGATGTTGATTATTGTTAGATTCCTCATGCTTTCTTCAGCATACTGATAAATACCATAATTTCTCTGTCATTGTAAGTTAGTTCTCTTAAACAGGGAGACTTCAAAATAATGTGAGAAATAGATACAAGGGCTGTGTAGGTGTGGTATGTTGGCTCATGCTAGTCATCTTTTCGTTCCTAATGGATGGTAGCTAACAAATTAGTCATAGAATCCTGAAAGGGAGGACTGATTGTCCCCTTCAGATTTCACCCTGCTTGCTTACCTGAGCTTTTGGAAAGAGTAGCTGGTTCTCCCTGAAGTTCCTCAGTCTTCCTGCAGAAATCCAGCAGTCACATCTGACCTTCTCAGATCTAATGCGTGTGTAATCACAGTATACTGTTTTGCAGGAAGAATATAATCTTGAAACATTAGTCTGATATGGGACTTGTTAGGAATGTTAGCTAAGAACTTTTAGCTTGATCCAAAAATATCAGTCCTTTTCATCTGCCCAACTCTGTTTCTAGGAAGATCTCACCTTTCATCAGAATACATGCAAAAAATTAAAAATCTGGATGCAGCATTCATGGAAAAGGTTTTTTAAAGAGAAGAACGTAATAAAACAGTAAATCCAAGATAACTGTAATGCTGTACGGCTCAGAATTATCTCCTGTTAAAATTATGTTTCTTTCTTCTCTGGAGTCCATGTCTATTATTTTTATTTTCTTCTTTGACTGATGCACTTAAAGCTAGAAATTTCAAAGCATTTTTAGAATGTTGCCATATTGATCTCATATACATGCCTAAATTTATGTCGTGTATTAAAGTAAATGTAAACACAAGCACAGATTTTTCAGAATGCTGATTGTAAAGCTTTAATATTTTTAACAAATAATGTACATTTTTACAAATGCTGATAGTGACTTCTGTTATATACTCTTCTTTAGGTCTCTCTCATAACTTTTACTTGAAACACAGAAACACTACATACTTGTGTATGTAAATGGGAAACCAGACACTAACCTCCTGCTTATGTTGGAATTCAATACACTATTTCTCCTAATTAGTTGCCTTTGAGTCTCACAAAGAGTCTTAAATAAACAAACCGAAAGCGGATGTGTATGCGTGTAACTTCGTGTGGTCATATGAATGAGTAGTGAACACCCTTATAGTTGTATTTTCTATTTAGCGTGTAGCTGAGTTACTAGACAATAAAATAGCAGAACCATACTTGTGTATCTGCTTGGAGCTGTTGAAGCATTTCACAGCTATTCCCCCTTCCAATCTCTTCAGTGGGGTGACAGTAGAAGTTACTGTTCCCAGCAGAAATTCTGTAACAAAATAGTAACTCTTAGCACGTTTTACTACAAAATCAGAAGATTTCGCTTAAACTATTACGTATCAGTTCATGTGATGAGATGGAGAGATTGTGATACTCTGAAATTAGCTAAGCTACTGTCTGTCTCTCCCTAGAAGGGCAAAGAAGTTGACCTTTGCATGTGCATTTCAGCTACGTCTTCTGGTGTAGCAGCAGTCTTCATCTAAGCAAGCAGTGTTGGTTCAGGGAATTCAACTGGCATAAAAAAGATACCCCTTTGCAAAAAGAAGTCTAACTCCTTTGACTTTACTGCAGGGTGGATGAATGGTGGTGTTGATGATATGCAGCGTTTGCATTTTTTTAGTGGCTGGGTGCTGCTGTATTGTGAAATTTGATTTTGGATTATTATGCAGTGAGAGCTAAGAACATGAATCATGAAGATGACCAATACAAACCAACGTTAGAGCTGTTAGTGTACATGAAAAGCTTAAAGTAACTGGATCTTGTGTTTCTTCGTATTTGAATATACAACCTGTAGATACAGTCATCCTTTTTTTTTTTGTTTTTATAACTTACCAGATTTTTCTGGTTGTTAAGAAAGAAGCAGCAGAAAAAACAAATTGTCCGTGTCATTGTGGGGATTGCTTGTACAATGGAAATTGTTGGGTTCACTATGTACATCTTTGCCATAAGAGCTAATAGAGGAAATGAGAGTACCTATTGGTTTGCTAGCCTCTGTTTGGGCTTCACAAAGGATGCTTTCTCTGGAAGAAGCCCAAAAAATTAGCTTTTCCTGAAATTTTCTAGACAATGCTTCCTGCCTTTTTTTTTTTTTTTTTTTGACATTTTGTAATATTACAACTTTTTATTAATCTTTTTGGTCATTCTTTTGGCCTCTTAGGGAATAAATTCTATGAATACAGTGTGTATTGCTTGGCTGGCTCAACGCAACTGAAGAATTTGTATAATTTCCAGCTGAGTAGAAGTTGATGAGAAGAAAGTAATGGTGGTTAAAAATATACAGAGCTCTCCTAATCACCCAGTGTGGATGTCCAAAAACACAAAAGTCTTCTGTTACACATGGAAAAAGTGTTAGAAGGACCTCAGGTACATTTTAATGCTGTTGAAGGATGTCAAGTAAACTGGTCAACAGTAGACTGTCTCCAGGTCTTGGAAAAGTGCTGTGTTGCAAATTTTCTTATGCCAATCGTAGATTTTCCTGCCTGTTTCACCAAAGGTAAAGGAGTCTCTTTCTTTCTGTTGCCTGTCCTTCTTTTAGTACTATGTATTTATCATCTGTAGCCCTTCCTCCTGGTAATGTTCTTACTCCCTGAGAAGTCCTAGTCTAAGCTTGTTACGCTTTTCATTTGTGGACCAAAAAAAAAAAAATCTCTCAGCAGGTGCTGAATATGAAATTATTGAGTTCAGTGGTTAAAATTTGGCAAATTCTGAGGTGGGAGAGTTGGATTTTAGCTATCTATAGGTCACACTGCCAGGCTTATGGAATTAGCACATTAGAGTTTGACTTTGGAGAAGGCCACTAGACTTGTTCGTGTTGGAGTCACCAAGAAGTGCATCACTGTGATGAAGCATTTGCAATTGCTGAAAACTAAGCTGTGTAGATGCCATGAAAGGCTGAGATGGACTAGAAAAATGCTTGAATACATAATATTAATAAAATTAAAAAAGAGGTAGAGGTGCTTTGTAAGTATTTTATATTCATTAAACAGAAGGAAGCATGTGCACTCTGACCAAAACACTTACTTGGAACATATTAGAATGAGCAGCTGTCTACAAGCAAGAATTTTCACCACCCATTGTTTGATAGAGCTAGAAGTAAAATACTTGTTATTAAAAAATAAATCTTGTGTGTTCCTAGGGACATTTCTGTGAAAAAGGGTACTCCTGAACATTGAAGGTTTACTGTTTTCATGGTGCTATTTTGGCAATCGTCCTTGTTTTCCTGTTGATGATGAGTGTTAGATGAGTGACCTGACAATTGTAGGCCTGTTAAGTTATTTAATGCCAACATCATCTTTTAACTGGTGGTCCTTTAATGGTAAGTATGAACTTAGCATAGGGGTTCTGAACTAAGAGGATAGCAAATTTTAAGCAGGAGGCTAGAACCTTAGCTTCACTTTGGTTTACAGATTGCAACCAGCACAATACTGCACAGGTATAGGAAAAAACCCCACCAAAGTGTAGGAAAACAGCTAATTATAGTAATTGCAGCTGGTTTCAAAGTACTTCTAACAGTTTGTGCATAATGCTTACTTGAAAGCATCAAATGGGCGCTAGTTGTGAAATAGAACACCTGTTTGTTGTTGAGCATGTGTTTATGCAGATGATTTTTGTTGTCAAAGCACCTTGATGTAGAGTAGTCCTGTTTACATTTACATTCTCCCCAAAGGATTAACAGTGTTCTCTCAATAAATTTACAGTCTATTCTCCTCTCAAAGGCTGCTGTTTGGAGGGTGGTGTGAACAAGGCAACAAGTGCTTGCTAATCACTTGAATATACATAATTAGCGACAGTCTGGTGCACTGGAGTCTTTGTACAGCCACAGCAGTACTGATTGGCAGCAGCAGATAACAATAGTCGTGGCAAGGTGGTATTTGTTGAATATTTGAAGGTGTTTTTCTTTTATATTTGCAGTAGGCATTTTTAGTTAATTACACTATTATTCTGGAACACACTTACTATGTTACTTTAATGTCAGAGTTAAAGATCAGTCATGTGGCCTGTTGTACACAAAGGAATAAGACCTTTAGTAAATCATTTACTTCTTTTGAGGCTAAGCTGGATTCTTTTTTTTTTTTTCCTTCGTAATTTTATGAGACTAAGATGGATTCCACGTTTTTTCCTTCTTAATTTTATATAACCCGAAGTCAAACTGGAAAGTATGACTAAAAATTTGGGAGATGAATGTGTGTGCTGATACTCTTGTATTCAGCAGTGATTAGTTTTACAACTGGCTCTCTGACAGGTTCAGTACTTTGGAAAACAAACACAAAATCATTGATGATAAAATTTATGGGTGACATACACAGTAATTAATAAATAACACTGGGAAAATTATTTGGATTGCTCTTAATGTTTGTTACATTCAAACAAAATGTTTTTTAATATAGCAAAATGCTCAACATCAATTTAACTGAAGGGAGAGTTCTACAACAAGTAGACCATGAACATTTAGAAAATCAGCTGAATCACTATGTATTTGGCAAGGTTAATTTGTATGAAACTCATCAAATTTCCTCTTATTGACAAGGTAGTGGTCTTTGTGTATAGGTTAGAGACTTCGAATATTCTATCTTGGATTTATTCAGGCTTCTGATATTCTATGAATTATGTTTTCATAAGGAAAAAGGGATTCCTAGATTGGATGAAACAGCTGTGAGGTTTGCTTCTAAGAGCAAAACTGTTAGAAGAGACTGCTGACTAATTATTAAAGGTTCCATATCAAAATAGAAGTAAATATGGAGCAGAATTTTGTTAGGCTGTTTCCTGACTTCTGCCTAAGCAGTACTTTCATTGATGTGGAGAGTAATGACAATTAGAATTGTTATTAATATTTTGAGGTGTCTCCAAAATGAAAAGGACTGCAGGTGTGCTGGAGGATGAGGTTAGAATTCTCAATGGTACTGCTAATGTGGAGACCTGGTTTGTGTGAAGAGCTGGAAGCTGTTCAGGGGGAGCAAGTTTGACATGCATTCTAGAGTGCATACTTTAGAAAGAAGTTAATGGAGAATGAGTGGCTAGGTAAGAAGCTCTTCAGAGAAATGTCCAGTAGGTACCATGGATGACAGACTGGACATTAATTATATCTCAGTGTTGTGAAGAAGGAAAACACATGCATGCATAAACCGTGATAGAACCTGTAAGATGCGTCTTTCTGCTCCATTGAGCAATTAAGGTCTTAGCTGGACAAATGCATCCATTTCTGAGGCTGAAGTTCAAGATTATAAAGACTATTATATAGAGATCAGCAGTGAGAGAGATCAATGATTTAGGGACCTATATATAGTATAGCCTGGAAGAATTGCAATTGCTGAGGCTAAATAAGAAAAGAGAAGTGATAATATGATGTGTTCTTCATGTGCACACAGAGAGAAGAAATTGTTGCAATGCAGTTTGACTTTCAAACCTTTTTTGAAGTGAGCATCCCATGAGAAAGAGCCAACTGAGTTGTACCAATGGCCCATCCAGCTCAGCATTCTGTCTGCTGTGGTGGCAGAGGATGTGCTGTTTAGAGAGAGCTTCCAAGTTTGGCTCTTTTCTTGCCTCTCATTCCCCTTGCACTTTCCTAGTGTCCAGAACTGTTGCATTAATAACGTTAGATGGCATTATCTATGGACGTGTAACTATTGCACTGTAGATTTGGTGCACAGCAGTTCTGCACTTACCTCCTGCCTTCACAATTTTGGAAGCTTCAACCTTCTCCTCTCCAAACTAAAGAGCTCCTGTCTTTCATCTTCTCTTAGAAAAGGTGGCTGTTCCAATGCCTGGATCATTGTGATTTCCTTTCTTTGTGATTTCTCATAATTCAATTATATTCTTCTTGAGACTTGGAGACAAAACTGTGCAAGGTAATGGAGATGTGGGCACAGCACTGTTTTCTGTATCAGCAAAACAACATCCTTTCTCTTGTTCTCAGTATCCTTTCTCACATGCCCAACGTTTTGTCAGGTGTTTTTGGCTGTTGTTGACATGAACTTACAATTTCATGGAGCTGTCAGTGATGAATCCAGGACTCAACTGAAGTATAATTTATTATTCTGAAGTAAACATTGTTAGGCATAGTTTGTATTATTTTTTCCTAGATATATTGCCTCACATTTATGTACCTGATGTTCATTTTTCATCTTTGCCCACTCAATTTTGTGAGATCAGATCCTTCTGTTCTCCTGTGCCATAGATGTGGCATTTGACTACTAGCTACAGTGTAGTATCATCTGTAAGCTGTGAGATGTCACAGGTCACACCACTGTCCAGGTCATTGAGGAAGATGTTGTATGAAAATGATGCTAGCCTTGATTGCTGGGAGACCTTCTGACTCTCTCTTTTATATGCTGACATATTTTATCATCTTTCATTTTCATTTAGGCAGCTTTTCATGCTTCATCCTGGTGTTTTCCCTATAACCACCTTTTAACTCTTCTATTAAGACATCCAAGTGGACCTTAGCAGGTGGCAAGGGGGGAGGGCTAGGAAGGGAGAATGACTTTATTTTCTTTCTTCGTTATGGCAGCCATTTTTTCTGACTTCAGTATTTTCATTAGTATTCTGCCTGTTTGTAAGGTCTTTTGAGGTAGTTCTTTGCCTTTTTAATACCTGTTTTTGTTATTTTTACCTATATTTTTCTGTTAATGATGAATATTTGCATATCCGATTTAATTGGGCAGCTTTCTTCCACCCCAGTGCTAAACCCACTCGTGCAGCTGGGAAAGGGAGAATCTTACACTTGAGGAGTCATATTATTTTAAAAACAATAATCTCTACAAGTAATAATAAAGTAGTTTTCATCCTGTTTTCAGATTCAGGGGGATCTGTGGACTACTTTGGAAGACTCTACAACAGGTTACTGAGAAAAAACTAGCCAACTTGTCCAGGGTATAAGCACTGGACACAGAACTTCTTTTGATATGTAGGACGCTGTGTGTTTCTGCTGAAAAATGTTAGCGTTCCGTGAACTGAAAAAATTTGAAACCTATTGTGTGAAAAAAAATGTTTGGGTTCTTAAATGCTTGCAATTCTTGATAGTTCCTAGGCAAGTAATGCAGAAAATGGTTTCCTTGAAGCTTTTCAAGATGCAGAGTAAGAATACAGAGAAGTAAATTAGCATAGGGAATGGGAATCATGGTTCCATTCCAGTTTCTCTTTTAATATTTAATATTTAAATGAATATTTACATCCCAGAGAGAAGAAAATAGAGAAGAAAAATGATAATATTTTCAGCTTTGGAGAGAATGCCTTTAGAACTTGAGATTCTGAGAGCCTGTGTGGTTATTGAGGAATATGGGATTGCCTTGCATGAGAAAGAACCTTAGTGCAGAAATGTAAAGGAGCTCTTGAATTCAGCAGCTTAAAGAGTAATGGAGCTCTGTGACTGAAGGTTGAATCCAGTTGTATTCAGAACCAAGATGGGGATGATTAAGAGAAAGATTGAAAAATACTAAGGAGAATATTTTGATTGTGTCAAGACAGCGTGCATTTTGGAAGATAAGCATTTAAAAAACCAAATAGTTTTTTGCCAGTACCTGCATAATGGGAGAAAATTCTGTCACTTAGTTTTTTTTTTTGAAGAGTCCATACTGAACTGATGAGATGCTCCTGTTCATCTTAAAATATATGATGCCATGAATAAAAATCATAAAATGCCCCATACAGATTTGCACATGAGATACTCAGATTAGCACTGAAATGTAAATTTGGTGAGAATTTGTCCAAGACTTGCTCAGAGTGTTATTTAAATGAAACAGTAAAAATCCAGTTGCTCTTTGCTGAAGTCCCTCCTGACATGCTGTTTGAGAAACACTGCATCAGTATTAAAAGATAAAACTATTGTAGTTTCTGGTGTGTTTCATAGCTGGGTACTGCTTTTGCCACCAGTTTGGCACTTTCCTACTCAGTACCATGGAAAGAGCTCTCTTACTGAATGTGGAGTGTCTGCATACCTCCCTTCCTGTGTTTTTCTGTTTTCTCATTGTATTGTTAAGCCCATTAGGTCCTTGCATTTTTCTAAGCGAAGGTACTGATTTATGGTAATGAAATAATTTCTTATAATATTGTTTTGACATGTTAAGCAAACGGAGTTCTTTAAAGTCACTGTAAAGGCACTTTCTGTAATGCTCTTTGTGTTCTTGGGCTCAGAATACTACTGTTCTCTTTGTGGTGGCACAATTACAGACGTAGGGAGCTAAAGGTGTTGTGTAAGTCACTGTTAATTTTTTTCCTTAAGTGGAAGCAGGAGTGTTACTATTTTTGCACTTTCACCTAAGGAGCAAGCTTGCATGAAAGATGAAATGGGGCAGCAGGACCATCCCTTTACAAAGAGAGGGGCAACAAGAAGCTGTTTGTGTCTGCTTGGGTGCTTGTACAATCAACAGTAGATACACATACAGCCCTCCCACTTGTTACTCACATAACCAGGTCCTGTAGACAGATGTCCATCCACTGTGTCATGGAGAGAGGGAGGTTTTGAAAACAGTATCTAAAGGATGTTTTAATTTTTATATCTAATCAGATCAAATGGTACACTGCTAATGAAGGGAGAAGTTCAGGTAGATACTGCCTGGAACATAGACCCCTTGATACCTTGTGATGAATTCAGAAGGAATAGGATTTGCCAGCTGATGGGGTCAGTTATCTGATCTTGCAGAAAGCTGTCTGGTTTCTGCCTTGCTCCACCTGCTATTTTTTTTACCTGTTGGGCTAGTGAGCTGCGCAAGTGGCAAATCAGACAATGAAGACCACTGGGCAGCAGGACTGGAACGAGGAGGAGGAGGAGGAAGTGTTTCTTCTCAGCTGGATCAGCTGACGTGTTGTTGCAGGGGGAGTAGAAGGCTTAGACAAACTTCATTAGATAAGCCCTTTATTTGAGTCTGGGGTGCAGGCAGAACTCCCTTGTGTTTTTAAACTCCTTCACAGAAAGGGGTTTAAATGAAGGTAAATCCTTCCTTAGCCTCAGATATTGTCAGCGGTTTAAATTTAAGGAATTATAGAGGTGTGATTAAATCACTTAATCCTGCAGGTTTTAATGATGGCAAATCAGATATATTTATAAAAGATGAATTATTTATTATGACAAATGAACAGATAGAAGATCTTAATCAGAATTACTACACAGTGTAAAAGCTAAAAAATACTAGTCAACTATAGTATAACGTAAATGGTATAGTGCACTATATTAAAGCAATTCTTTTTAAGCAATTATATTAAAGCTAGCAATAGAAACATTAAGTAGAGGTTTTGATATATCTCACCACACTCCAGTCATGAATACTTCTTCCGCTTTCCCTCAGTGCCTGGGAAATAACTGTAGAGAGGTGTCCCAAACTCCACAGGAGAAACTCCACTGCAAGAAAAGGCTGTGGAAGAATGTAACTTGTATGAAAGTAGACTGGACTTTCATAGCATAAAGAAGTTGGCTGCCAGTCATAGGCCTCCAGGTCAGTTTAGCAGCTGTCAAGTCTTACTTCAAAGGGACAGATGTGTGTTTGAAGCTGGTAAGCCAGGCCAGCCTTTTAGCTTATTCAACACCAAAAAATACCACTATGGTGCCACCAGTAGCTCCCACAGAGAGCTTGCATTGCTTTGTCTTCTGACCAGACTCCAGGCCAAGCGGATCAGTTTTTTCAGGGCAAAGCATCCTGCTACAGATCTAGTGAAAACTTTCATCTGGAATACACAGAGAGGTTTTGGTGGAACTAGGAGAGTCTGAAAAAACAGGTTTGTTTCAGCATCTTTAGAGGGCTGGAGTTTTTCTGTAGCTTACTGATCACTGATCCCTTGATGTCCCCTTCTTCTGCCCCTTACAGAAATGGTAAGTACATTAGAGAATGGCCAGATATCTGGGAAATGTTGCTCCCCTTAATCATGGATTGTATGAAGAGAGGTTACTGTCTGTAGATGAATAATCGTATCACGAACTTTCAGTCATTCCCTACCAAAATTTTATCTGCTGCTACAAGACCAAGCTGTCGCTGAAAACTCAATATTCTTAACTTTTAAGACTAAATATGCCTAATATACCTAAACTAAATGGTCAAGATAAAAAATTTAACTGAATTAAACTGTAGAAATCCAGAAGAAAATCTTTTGTTAAAACTGTTTCAGCTGTGCTGCTGATGCTTGATGTTCTTGAGTGCACACTCTTGTGTAAGCAGAAATATGGAAGACTCTTAGAGGAGATGAAAAATTTGTGTCACTTCTCCCTGATGTGGAACCTGTATTCCCTGGTGAACGTCAGCATGGAAAAATGCATCAGCATCATAACGGGCGCTCATCTGCAGCACGACTCCCGGAAGACAAAGCAGCGTTTTACCTCTCGGGATTAACAAACATGTGGCAGCTTTAGTAGTGCTGTTGGTAGTCAGGTGATAGACTGGCCATATGTCCTCATACCTCATTCTGGCATGAGATTTTTTCTTCCCCCCTCTTTGAAATTTGAAATAAAAGCACAGCTTTATTCGGTTGTCATTTGTTCCAGTTCTTATGTCACAGACATGAAACTCTAAAAGATCTTTTAAGAAGTTCTGTACCCAAGTTTTTATCACTCTTAAGTCTTTATTGGAAAGGCTTCTTTCTTTGTTTGGTTAGTCTTACTGGGGACATACAGAAATTATTACAGAATGTAGATGACTTGCCTCATAAGAAGCTTAAGCATCTAGTTAGGCTCTAAATAGGGAGATGAATGTTTAAGAGTTCTTTGGGCACCTACACAGCTCAAATCCATTCCCATAGTACAGCTTGGTCCTTTTGACAGTGCCATGTTCACAAATAGCATAGGGAAAAAAGAGAGGAGGACAAGGTTTTTTGCAGACAATTAAAACTTGCATCCAGGTGATTAAGAGTCCCCATCTCTGTCTCTGGGGTTTGGGCCAGTCATGTGAGGATTTGACATAAGAAAAATAATTGTTTAATAGTGTTTTGCAGTGGGGAGAAATGGAAGATATTACTGGCTTTCAAGTATCATGAAGTTAAAATATTTAATTTAAAAATAACTGCAAGCTTGGAGAAATTGTGTTTTCTGTCTTGTAGTACTTTATCTCTGGTGTTTTAGTACTCTGAGGAGATAATTTGTAGTTCATTTTAAGCAAATTAGAAAATATAAGTGTTACATCAGTGTAATGAAAACATCATTATTAAAGGCTGAAGGAAGCTTAAAGTATGGATTTGCCCTCCCTCTTACGTAAGTCTTTATATCCCTTACAGATCAGATTCTCGTATTTCTGCTATTTAGATTTTATGTAATTTATTACTTTAAAAGAGAGTTTCAACCATGATTCTTAAGGAATTCTTTAATCCGTTAAAATAAAAGCGAAACTCGCAACTACCTCTAATAAATGCTTTGATTAAAATGGACATTTCTGAACCTTCTACAGACAATACCTGCTCAGATGTGACAGCATTTGTGACATCACCAGTACAGACTTTCACAAGGATTTTCAAGTCAGTGTTGTAAGTTTCCATTTCATTTTTGTTAATTAGAGAATTGTGCTGTTTATTTTCTAGAGGGAAAAAAGTCACTAAAAGCGTATCAAATTTGTTTACTTAATTCAATAGAAATGCAAATATATTTTTTTGAAAATTACAGTTCCTTATTGGTCCCTATTATTTTGGTGTCACAAATGTTAAATATTTGGTGCCAGTTAATTATTGTATGTATAATCAGAATTTCAGAAAAGCCAGATGTAGGAGGAGATTATCAGTGTTTTCTCATGTATAAAATTTCACTTCTGCATTGAATAAACTAATTGTAGAGTTTGCTGGGATCTAGTTAAGGTCATCCTGTAAGTTATTAGACTGTTTTGGAGGCTAAGTCATTAAGCCTTTTTCAGTAGTTAGATTAGGAAGAAATTGTATGCTAATAGCAGAGAAACCACAAGATATGTATCTGTTAGTGAAAAAAAGAGTAACAAACTTCATCCTGAGCTTGGTGAGATAAATTTATATGTCTTATCCAGGCCAGTCATCTTTCAGTTCCATCTTGTGGCCGGAATTTGGGGGTCATATTTTATAGCTGTGTTTTAAAAGTTTCTAAAATCACTGAAAATGATGCAGAAATTTTGTGCTAGTAAAATGGCAGGGCTAAAAATTTTGCATTTTTGCTTCTCATTCAAGCTTTTTTTTTAATTAAGAGGCTGGAAAAACTTGAAGCAAAAGACTTTTAATACCTCATTTGCCTGAATATTTATTGCAATTGTAACATAATAAAATCGTGCAAGATAAATTAATGTAAGATATGTACATTAGAATTGAACTGTGTAGTAGTTCTTATGTGGGGGTTGTGAGCTGTTTTATTAAATTAAAGGCAGTGAAAGCTTTTAGAAATACGTAGAATTCTGAGGTTATCAATTAGTTGGGTTTTTATTTTTTTAGCTTCTTCTAATTTAATTGTAATCTGTAAATTAAGAAAATCCTTTACTGACCAAATTGTTCTTATTTTCTTAGCACTGCTGTTAGGATAGGACATATTTCACAGCTAACTCAAAATTTCAATTTATATTGGGATCTCTAATTTGCTAAGATTTTGTAATATTATTAAATTGTAATAACGATTTCACATGTAGAAGTATGTATTTCTAGCTTTTCAAATGGTGCATTTTAAGTGGTTTTTCAGTTATTTGTCAGAGTACAGAGATTTGCATAGTTTACATATTTTTGATCTATAATTTCTGTGTATATAGGTGTAGAGTAAATGACAGTATATTCTGACACATGTCAGGATAGAATTTGGTTGTATAGAACGTGCAGTTGTTATTAGGGAAATTCTTGGCTTAATAGTTTGTCAGAACCATTGTGGCATCATTGCTTAGAGATGCAGTTGATCTTAGAGGCTAGAATCACTTGAACCTGATTTTCTAGCCTGACTGGAAAACAAGAATTGCACTCACAAGGCAGAGCAGCAGTCTCATTAATTAGTAGTTAATCTTGCCTAAGTTCATGCTGATGCCCCTTCTCCTTTGCATCTTTCTTGCCCCCAGCCAATTACTCCCATCTTTCCTTTGTGCTGATACTAGCTGTACAGTGACCTGAAATTGTTTTGATCTGGTCAAAACCTTTTTTCTTGGGGTGCGCTTTCTTTAGACCTGTCTCAGCTGTGTGGGTGCCAGTGCTGATGCAGTGGAGTGGGATGTGGGATACACTGCATGCTTCTTTGCAGCTGGTCCTCACCTTCCCAAATGAACTGCCCTGATACTGTTACTGTTCTTGTATTTGAGGTGAACCAAAGTGGCCAAGAACTGGGACTTTAGTTCACCATCAGTACTTCCTGGCTAGTACCAGATATGTGCTAGAAGAAAAGATGCATAGCAATTAAAGGAAGAACATGCCTATGTTGAATGTTTACTCCAATTTCCTGATGGTGAGATTTTAATTTTTTAAGAGAAAGTGCTCACACAAGTTTGGAAACGTGTCACAGCATTCAAGGAGAGGCTGGCTTTTTCTAAAGGTGCTGGTAGGACTGGGTGCTGAATTGGTGGGAGATTGGCTGTATTGCCATGGTGCAAACCACTAGTTTTGTGGTGAATTTATAGCATTCAGCTAGGACTGTGCATACAGAATGTGTGAAAAACTTTTCTTGAACTCTTCTGAAAACATGTTCCTGTGAAATGACTGGTGCCCTGCTATTGGCCACTTGTGTTGTTAAACCCTTTTGTTGTAGTTCTTCCTTTGAAAGTGGAGCCTAATCCAGTCTTTCTTTCCTCACTCTGCTTTTCTCTAACTCTGGTTATTTCTCTGTGTGTGTGTTTTGTCTTGGAAGCTCTTCTGTTGTCTTGTCATTTTTAACAATGTAGTTATCAAAACTGTAATTTATTTGTTTACCTTGGAATAATATTTACAGTGTTTGTAAAATTCTGTAACTTTACAAATGAGAATATTTCCCTTTCTTCTCAGTATTGCATACTTAAACAAGGGGTATATTAATTGTTCTTTACTGGTTAATTTAAAACTAAACAGTGTGTGAGCATTTCAGGTTATTTCTGTAGCTGTTTATTAATTCAAGTAATTCTTCACTGCATTTCGTCTGGTGTTTCTCAGCTCACTGGCATAGTGTTGCCACTCTGAAATTCTTCACATTCTTAATAAACTCAAATAGTTTTACTGTTTTGCAGTACATGCAGTGGTAACCCTAGATCATTGTATATATTGACTGAAAGTGTTCCTAACAGAGAACTGTAGAGCTTCATGGATTGAAAGTTGAAAATTTGACTATGTATTCCTATTTTGATTTCCTTCTTTTACCCAATTTCCTTTTTCTGTTCTGTTCCACCACATGGTTTTTTTCATTCACACAATTAAGTTCTTTACACTTAATAAAAGCTTTTCTTAAAAGATGAAATAAATTGTGTCAGTCTCCATCCATTTTATTTTCTTGACATTCTTAAAGATAGCCCATATGATGGGCATGATTTTTCTACTCAAAAGCAGTGTTGTCTTGTTTATCTTATGTCAGTTTATGTTATTTAAGTCTGTGATTAAAACCAGAATTTTAAGCAGTTTTCTTTGATTGCCATCCAGCCAAGTTACTTGAAATTTTCAAGGTTTTTTTTAAACTCTTGGGGTTTTTTGTTTTGTTTCTTTTTTCTTGGGGGTGTGGGGTGTAATTCTCCATTTAGAATCCTTCAGTCAACCTGTTAGCAGTGAAGGATAGCTTTTTTCTGCCTGTAGTTTTCACCTCACTTACAATTTCTTAGTAAGTGTGGATGTATTCTGCCTAGTTCTGGGACACTTTAGTACTTAACGCTCCTCTTCAATACCTCCTTTCTGAACTAGAGTGACTGAAAGTATTTTTCTGTTCCCTGAAGTAGATTCTGTTGTTGTCTTCTGAGGTAAAAACTAATAGAAAGAAATCGTTCTGGTTCTTTGCAGGTGTGTTGTGCTCAGCTGCAGACTTCATTTTGTGTCTGGTTAATTTTTCACTAAATTTTCATCTCTTAATCTGTTTTTTATTTCCCTTGCTTGGAAGCTCACTACGTCTTATTTTCTGAAAGCAGCACTTAAGATTTATTGATTTTCCCATTTCACTACAGTATTTCTTTATGTAAAGAAACCTACAGTTTCCCAGCTCCACTCAACTGGTTCCTTGTCTTGTCTGATTCCATGATGATTTGGTTGTAAGAACAGGGTGAAAAGCTGGAAATATGTCCTAAAGAACAAGCAGATCCTAAGGGCTGGATGGTATATTTCCCAAATTTTGCAGGGGTCCTTATGAATTAAGCATTTGGTTTATTAACAAAAATATTGCAAAGGATGATCTGGAAAGAAAATGGGGGTGGAGGTGAGGGAGTGGATTTGAAGTCTTTGTCTCCCTCCCGTGCCCTGTGTTGAAGTTCCGTTTCACCTTTAATTTACTGAATAGCTCCTGTCCCAAATATGATGGAACTGAAATATTTTGTGGTTACTCTTAAATGGTTCTTGAATTAATTCCTCTATACTGCATGGATGAGAAGAAGAATAGTTTCTGCTCATGTGTTTTAGAGCCAACAGTATCAAGGAGTATTAGTGTCAATAAATTACTTCTCTGAACTTTATTATGTGTGATATTTAGCCAGTTTGAGAGAAATTTTTAAAAAATCCTTGAAGTGGACTGTATTTAAATTTGGGGGCATGGAATTTTCTGCAATTAATTGGATTGCTATGGTAGGCCAATATATTAAGCTCAGGCAGTTTTGCTGCTAATTACACACAACTTCTCTGGAGTATCGGATATTCAGATCCATTTTATGAATATGGTAGGGAGAATAACAACTGTAAAACAAAGCACTGTGCATGTAAGTGACTGTTAGCGTGTATTTCAGAAGGGATAAATGCTCACCATATGGTACAATTACTGTGTCCAAGTTTTCAAATTAGCTTCTCTCATCCTCCTTATTACTGTCTTTAAAAAGAGAGGAAAAAAACCCAACATGATTTATCTACTCTGCAGCAGAACTCTTGACGCAAAACAGCAGCCCAGTTCTGTCCAGTTTTTTTTTCCTAGCATAATAGAGGCTGTCGGACTTTTTTATACTAATTACTGTGTGAGCCTCAGATGAACCCCCTTCAATTCACAGGGCTTTGTTAAGGGAGGAGCTGTCAATGTGTCTGCCCGTTTGCAGCTGTGCTGTGGCTTTAGCTTGCTTAACATTATGCTGCTTTTTAGACTTGACAGAAGGGATTTTTTTTTTTTTTTTTTTTTTTTTTTTTTTTTTATTAAGGCAAAGCAGCCTTGTAGCGAAATGGTTTAAGCAGCTGCATTGTGGGGAAGCACAAAGAAGTTATTATTGTGTCTGTTTAGGGGGGTCGGATGGAGGGGGGAGATATTCGGCTGCTGTTGATGCCGATTGTTGACTTGCCATCTGCCAGATAGGGAGAAGAAAAAAATGACAGCTCCAGCAGGGTGTTCAAGAGGTTGTTTGGAGAGACGCATAAACATGTGCAGATGTCGAACTGAATAATGGCAAGAACTTGAGACGGTTTATGATGCTGCTGTTGTGTGTGCATATACAGAATGAATGTATGTGGAGATTTGGTTAGGAGGAGGGTACATATTAATTATCATTGTCCCCCACCGCCTCCTTTACTTCTGTTAATTAGTTCAGGAGTTTAATATCTTCCCTCCCTCCGTTGTTTATTCCTAAAAAGAGCCTTTTCTTGTAGGGAAGAAAACTTTCGGTTTCTCCGTGTGGTGAGCTTAAAAAAAAAAAAACAACCAAAGCAACAACTTAACAAATTTGGTACTTGTGGACGTAGAAAGAGTAATGTAGTTATTTCAGTCTCAGACATTTGGGGGACAGGTGCTTTACAAGTTCTTACATAGCTTTGTCTGCCGCAAGCCTGGTACATTGCATACCCCTACTTCTGCATCCTGAGCTTTTCTTATGCAGAAAGTGCCAATTGGTGATTGTCCAGTATTATAGAGTATGCTAGGGGTTAGAATGAGATTAGCAACTAATTTTCTCTTTCGCTTGATCTTATTTTCAGTTATTTCTCTGAAGGCAAGGAGCTGGTCAGGCATAGCTTGTATTTCCCAGTTTGACAGTTGTACATAAAGTAAATTTGGATTGCTCCATAGGAATATAGTTTTCTTTCTTTCACTAAAATCCTTTCTTATTTCTTGTTCAGTGATTAGGGTGAGTTTCCAGGATACTGTGAAAGAAATGTGAGAAAGGATACAAGCATAGAGGCCAGAAAGGCTAAATGAAAGCATTGTTGTACAGGTGATCTCTTGCTTTGATGATAGAAATGGAAACTTTAAAATAATGAATTTTCATCTCTAATGTTACATGACATTTAACATTCAGCTACCTGTACCGAACTGAAAAATGGAAAATGAAACAGTGGTTGAGGTGCTTTGTGGATGTGGATTGCAGACATATCTTCATGTTACCAGTATGTATCAGGGTTTTTTGGTCAGTTTCAGCCTGACTTAAATATTATTGAAATGAACCTAACCAGTGCTTCCCACCAAGCCCTTACCAAAAGTGAAGGTACTCCACTTTATTGTGTCTTCCATCTTAAGTCTAATAAGCATCTGTAGGTCATTGATAACAGTAACTACTGACAAGAGCATTTGATGTGCCCTTCTGTCATCACTGTGGCGGAGTGGGAGATGTCAGTTTTGGATTATGTCAGTTTTAGCTGAAACTTCAGGTGTGGCTGCCTCCTGCCTGCGTACCCATTTCTGCATCTGAGCCTAGACAGAGGTCACCAGCACTGCAAATGGAGACTTGCTTTTTGCCTGTTAGTTGGGTTGTTGGTTCTTCTTCCCAGAATTGTGGTGTTTTATGTGTTCCATCACTGCTGGTGTGAAGCTCAGTTACTCTGGGTAGTGCTGCAAGGCTGCCTATCATGAAGCATTTCATGCAACCAAAGAGATCTCTTGATGTGTACAGCAGTAATGGGTGTTCCACTTCAAGCACTTTGAGGAATGCTTGGACTTATCTCGTGCTGATTCTTTGCAAATGATGCAGGCTAAGCAACAAAGCAAAAAGGTTGACTTCAGTGACGTGGCTTGAGGGAGAAACGTAGGTGAATGGTGTTGGTGCTGGCTTTTTGGCACCTGGCAAGGTTTGAGTCTAGGAGCACACCTAGTGACAAGGAGAAAGTTCAGAGGAGCTATTTTAAAATTATTGCAATGTGCCAGTTTTAAAAGTGAGACAGTTTGCTTTGTGAAAACATGCTAGCAAGTGTACCAGTTTTAAGGGGGGAAAAGTCACATAATTTTTGATGACGCATGTATCTGTTAAAGAAACTCAATTGAATGATAATGCTATTGTCAAACTTACCATATTCTTTTGCAAACAATGGGGAGTTTGAAATTTCTTGTGTAAACAAGTGTTAGCTGTTTTACAACATGCTGTAAGTAGATAATATTAAGAAGATGTTTAATTCAACTTGGCCACATGTAAAAAGCATTTGTATTTTAATCATCTGATTTAATGCATTTGTACCAAGTACGTGAATTTAAATTGTTGCTGCTGTAACTGACTGTCTAATTCACTGTAATTTATTGATTAGTATTTGTATATTTGCCCTACTCTTAAAATATTTTCAAAACCTGAAAAAGATCCTTTGGTCTACTAGCACTTGGTAAAAGCAAAAGAAAGGAAAGTAGTATTTTTTTCTGTTATACAAAGTACTACTTGATACTGATAGTGCTATATAAAAACCATAAATATTTAGAAGTACTGAGAACATTAAGGTTTTAGCTATAAAAAAATACGTGAAACAATATTTAAAATGCTTTTTTGCATTTACACAAGAACAGCTTAACACTATTAAAAAATAAAAAACTGCTCTGAAAAGCAGATAAATAGTTCAGCATTTTTGGGCTTTTATCCTATATTGCCTTGTGCATGAGAGAAATTTAGAAAATGTGAGCAGAGTTCTAAATGTTTCTGGAAAACAGACCTTGGTTTTCCATTCCTGAATAGCAAGCATATTTAGAAAATATTGATCACCTTTGTTGCTCAGAGATGCTGATGCAATAGAGGACTCTGTTATTCCAGACAGCATGTGCTAATAGCAACTGCTGTTTAATTTATTTATTGTTCTAATTCTTATCCTTCAAGAATGAGGGGGAAGTGAGAGTGATGTTGAAACTGGCAAGTTTTTCTTCCTGCTGGCTCAAAATGGGCATGCTAAAGGTCAATTCTCAATTTGTCAGGATGTCAGCTAACTCAGTATTTCTGGTAGGATTTTTTAAAAGGACAAACTTGCATGCATATGAAAATGATCACTTATTTTCGATGCGTTGCCAAAACACACCAGTAATTTTGAATGGGTATTGTAGATGTCCAATTTCAAAACTGCATTTATGTGTGAATAATGGTATGTCTGTCTCTCTGTTATTGAGTACTTTCCTCTAGATTTTTTGCATGTTTTAGAGAAAAGATTATTAATGCAACAGGAAATCGTTGAATAAATAACAGGAGCTGAAGTGCTGCTGCATTTGCACAAGGTAGGACAATGACTCACTTCACCAGTCATAATGACAAAGCCATGGTGGCTGGTGATTTGAACCCTAGAATCCTGGAATATGTTTGTACATTGCATTCACAACGTGGGGAGAAGAAAACCCCACAGTAGAGCAGGGAGAATCTTTCCATTGGAGAGATTGGTCCTCCCCATCACTTTAGCTACAGAGGTGCGCCTGAAACCACGAAGAGCTGCTCCGTGTCCTCTCCCTGCCTGCTGACTGCACCTCTGCTTGGGAGGAATCTGCTTTCCTAGTAGGAGCCCTTCTCTTTGGTCACTACTTAGTACTGCTTCAGGAACAAAGAATCTGCTGTTTGCCAGCTCTTCAGTGCATCTGGGCTGGCATGGAGGACAGAGGGTTGTCCCTGCTTTCCTCCCCCCTTGCTCAGCTGAGGCACTTCTGGAGCTCATACCCAAGGCTGCTCACTGCTTTCTACACAATATTAACATCTGTGGGGTTTCCACTGGTTTCTGACCACCTACCTTTAAATGGCTGGACATAAATTGACCGGTCTTCTATCTGAGCTGATCATTGAGATGCTGTGACACGGAAAGGCACTTGAACTTTCTCACCTAAACTTTGCCATTTGCAAGAAACTTAATGGAAGCCTAGCTGTGGTATAAGCCAATGCTCACATGTAGCATGAAATGTTTCCTATTTCTCAGCTGGGACTAGAAAAATTCATTTGTCTAATGCAAGTACAGATGTGCTCAAAATGTCATTCAGCATTACTGGGAACTGTGGGAAAACAGTTAGTATAAATAAATAATCACTGTCTCGCAGTGTAAGAGAGAATCAGAAAGTGGTAGTTCCAAATTCTGCTTTTCTTTGAACTGCCAGCAAATACTTATGAGAGGGCTTCTAATAAAACTACCTTTTAAAATGCTAAGGCGTGTTAGAAAAAATCACAGGTTCATTTAAATTTTTACTATGCAATAAGATTTTGTAAAATACTTGCATAATATATGATTGCACACTCAATTAGATTGAAGGACATAAATTATTAGGATAGATATACTTTTTACTTATCTTAAACATTTATTTTATACAGTAGCTTTGAACTGTGCTGCAAATTTCTTACAATGAAATTAAAAGTAAGTAAATATTCTAACAGCAGTGCTTTGCATTTACTTAGTGTCTACTGACTTAATCAAATAGTCTGCTGATGCTTCCAATCATGTGTTAGGTAACACTGCCCTCAGAGGGCCAAGGTAAGGAAATTCAGTCTCAAAACCACTGGCATTATTTCTGACAATTTTATTTGACCTGACATTAATTACAGTTGTTCCGTTTAAAGAAAACTCGCATACAGTTGTGTGATTTATTTTTATATAATGTTGCTTAATGCTCTTAGATAAATTCAGTTCCCCCCCCCCCTTTAATTAAATGTTTTTGTAGGGAGTTTGATCTAACAAAAAATGCCTTAAAAAGAGAAAAAAAAAAAAGGAGGGGAGACAATGTTTGTGTATTATTTCTATCAAATCCATTTGAGTAAATTGATGAAACAGACAAGAAGCAGAATTTTGGTG